>NC_142151.1:18053030-18204545 GCF_024610735.1 Ursus americanus | reverse complement strand
GTCTCAAAATTCCAAAAAGAAAATTTTTATCTAATCAGAAATTTAACAAGCCCACCTTTAGTGATTATAATTTACCTTCGTTTTAGTCAAAACACTTCTAAATGTTTTCTGGTTAAAGATTTTTAAAAATTTAAATATGTCAGAAAATGAGTGCTCTACAAGTTGTTTTCCTTGTGTTTGGCTTAAATGCTGTATGCTGAATTATAAACCCATGTTTACAACCCAAGTAAATGGTCATTATCCCCAGCGAAATATTATCCCTATAATTTTTATTTTCAAGTGGCCCTTTGTTATGAAGGGGCTTTGTTTTATATTAGAAAGATTCGGGCTTCAGAGCCAGATAAACCTGTGCTATCCTGACTTTGTTGCTTCCAAATTTTATAACCTTAAGGAAGTCATTATTTTCTCTTAGCCTCAATTTTCCCATCTGTAAAATGAAAATGATCATGGTTCTCTTATATGAGAATGAATGGTACTACAGGTGAAAATTCTAGTCCATTAAAAACTTAAAAAGTGGTGTAGATTTTGCTGTTGTTTTAACTGTTAATATTTTCATCTCCATGTGAAATTATTTATTTCCTTAATCTCTTGATAGCAAAAAAAAAAAAGAGGCAGGTTTATCATAGGAGTTTTTTTTTTTTTAAAGATTTTATTTATTTATTTGACAGAGAGAGAGACAGCCAGCGAGAGAGGGAACACAAGCAGGGGGAGTGGGAGAGGAAGAAGCAGGCTCATAGCGGAGGAGCCTGACGTGGGGCTCGATCCCGCAACGCCAGGATCACGCCCTGAGCTGGAGGCAGACGCTTAACCGCTGTGCCACCCAGGCGCCCCTATCATAGGAGTTTTTAAAATTAAAAATGAAATAAATATCATTAGTATTGTAATTCCTTTTAAAGGTGGAAGTAACTACTTTAACATTTTAGTATATAAGATTTCTTCTTGGGGTACCTGGGTGGCTCGGTACGTTGAGCATCTGCCTTCGGCTGGGGTCATGATCCCTGATCCCCTAGTTAGGTCTCCCTGCTCAGCAGGCAGTCTGCCTCTCCCTCTCCCTCTGCCTCTCCCCCCTGGGTTCTCTCTCTCTCTCTCTCCCCCCTCCTCACTCTCTCTCCCTCCCTCTCAAGTGAATAAATAAGATCTTTAAAAAAAAAATTCTTCTTATTTTCCAAATAGAAATATACTTGTTTTAACAAAAATTAATATATTTAAACATGATTTGAAAAAGATATTTTTATCCTTAAAAACTATGATGTATGTTTTTATTTCAAGACATATGATTCTATATTTTTAATAATTTATAAATTCTGTCATATTATAATAAATTATGTTCATGACCTATCTTACTCCTATTTCAGAGTACTATTGGAGATGTAGTTTTTTCCCAGTTGTTGTTCTTGTTGTTGTTAATACTAGAAATTACATTATGGTAAATAACCTTTATAACTAAGTCTTTTGTGTTATTATGATGCTTACTTAGAAATACTCACTGAAACAGAATTTCTGAAATACAGATAATCTATCAGTTTTAGACACATTTCTACAGACCTTTAACATGTTTGACAAAATTCTCTTCAATTCTATATCAATGTGTTTTTCTAGCAGCTGTTTACATATTGTCCATTTCCAACTGAATTTCATCATAAGTATTTTAAGAATTTGATGGGCAAAATGGTATCTCATTGTTTTAATTGGATGTTTGTTATTAGCTAGATTAAATTCTTTAAATAATTTTTCCCTTGAATTTCTATTCATGCTATTCACATTCTTAACCTGTTTTTTCTTGACAATTGTTTTTTAAAAACAAAATTTGAGTGCATTTTATATACTCTAAAGCCATTAACATTTTATCACAAATTACTGATTTTTTCCTCAGTATTCTTTAAATATAAGTTTATCATTGACTTTTCTGTGCACTGTTTCCATGTTCTTGCCATTAATCCCTCTGTGATCTACAGCATTTGTATATAATAATGCCAATACTGCCCACATGATAGGACATTGTAAGAAGTGATCACAGGGCTTTATGAATTTTTAAGAAAGGGAGAAGGCAAAAATTATATGTAACTTATCTTTGTATTCTCAATGATTAACCATATGTTTTATATGTGTGTGGTTTTCAATAGGAGTTGAAGTAGACTAATACAATCTCTGCACCCCATTCCGCAGACACCTAAAAAACTACGTAGATTTTTCACCCTGTGCTCCTGCATGAAGAACCTATTTGCTATTTCTTGTATATCCTTCAAGAGCTTTTGCACTATTGTTTCATAGTTTAGACCCAGGGCAAGCGGCCAAACCCAGGTTTGAATTCAGGCTTCACTCTACCAGCTTCCTAGATGTGTGATCTTAAACAAAGCCTCAGACTTCCTGTCTGTAAAACAGGGGTAATTACTGTATCTATCATATTGATAATGTCATAAGACTTAGAAGTCTACCCAATATGAGGTAACCAAATAATGAGCACTTGATAAATGGTTGTTATTATTACAGTCAAAGCTAATCAAATATTCCAGATGTAGTACTATAACTGTTAGAGTCTAAATTATTACCTATTACATTATTAACTTCATTATGTATTACCTATATTCCTTCTATAGAAGAACATTATAAAGATTTCCAAGTATTTAAGGACATATTTTTTATTTATTTTTATTTTTATAATTTTTTTATTTTTTGAGAGAGAGAGAGTGGGGGAGGAGGGACAGGAGTGGGGGAGAGAGAGAGAGAGAATCTTTTTTTTTTTTTTTAAGATTTTATTTATTCATTTGACAGAGACAGAGACAGCTAGCGAGAGAAGGAACACAAGCAGGGGGAGTGGGAAAGGAAGAAGCAGGCTCCCAGCGGAGGAGCCTGATGTGGGGCTCGATCCCAGAATGCCAGGATCACGCCCTGAGCCGAAGGCAGACGCCTAATGACTGAGCCACCCAGGCGCCCAGAGAGAGAGAGAGAGAGAATCTTAAGCAGGCTTCATGCCCAGCATGGAGCCCAATGTGGGGCTCCATCTCACAACCCTGAGATCATGACCTGAACCAAAATCAAGAGTCAGACGCTTAACCAGCTGAGCCACCCAGGCACCCCAGGACATATTTTTTTAGACAAGTTGCAAGGGAATAAAACAACAACAACAACAACAACAACAACAACAACAACAAAACCTATCTGAATGATTTAGATGCTAGAAAGAATGATAATGAATGTTATGCTTATTTTAAAAAATCATTCCAAACAGGTAGGATGTTAACCTTAAATAGTAAGTAGATCCCTGATATATACATATCTTTCAAATTCCAGAAGGGAAAAATGACTGTAATTAATCTATACTAATACTTGTAACTTTACCATCTTAATAAAAACCCAGGTAAATGAAATTTTGTTAGAAACAAATGACTATAAAATATTTTAGAAACCTATTATATTCATATTGGCAAGAAACAAGAGCAAAATGATATATACATTTTTAGCAATCAACAATTGAGCTAATTACAGATGACTTACACATTTGAAGCAACAATTAAGACAAGGTCCATTCTAAATTTGTTCACATTATACTCATCCAAATTTCTGTTTCTTTAACACTTTTGCTTATGGGATATTTCTTACTGATAATACTAAATACATAAATTTGATAATGTTTCTTATTCTTTGTATCTGATGTTTGACATTAGCTAAAGTCCAGATGTACATTTGGAGACATATACATTCAGAAAATGAAGTTTAATGACTACCAGTATAAGGTTATATTTCTCAAGTATTTCTCCTTGGTCTTTGGATATACTTTAAAAAACCATATGTTGGAAGAAAGTAGCAGCCTAGTCATTGGGTATGTTAATAGGTTCAAATAGATAAGAGAGAAGGGGACTATCTGTGAGTTCAGTACAACAAAATATCTGGGATTTCATATAAATCTTTATCATTATTTTGTTATAGCTGGGATTACAAAAAGGGACATAATCAGTCTTAAAAGTCGCTCACAGTTAACACTGCACAATAAAAGACTGGATTTACTGATAATTTTAATTCATCAAGTTTTCACATACATTGTAAAGGAATAATAATGACAGTGACAATGAGTATCTGAAATGAAATACACTTTTACTTCCATGAGACGGTTGTCAGTCTTTAGACACTTGTGGAAACACAAAGGAAAAATGTAAATAACAATCCACTTTATTAACTAATTTTGTTTATGACTTTACTATCTATAACAACCGCAGTACCAGCAGAGAAATATCTCCTTTCTTAAAATTGTTTTATATTTTCAAGGTTGGTCTTTAAGGAATTTCAAAATAGTCATAATTGTGATAAATAAGAGAAGGTGAGTTTTCTACCAAATAAATATTTGCAGTTGACCCACATGAGAACAGACTTTTCTAATTGTTATAAGAGCTGCCTTACTAAAGAAATGAAGGTTTCTCTTTTATGAAAATGTTGTAATGCTCATACTCAAACCCTCTGTGATTTTCAAAAATCAGCATTTAATCAGCATACTCATATTATTCCAAATAAAAAATTACTTACTGCAAAATAATTTACTTTTAAAAAATTGTGATCAGTTCTAATAAACTTTATTACAGTGACTTGTTTTGCCGAGGATTTTCTTGGTTTTAAAACTGAAATTTCCTTGTTTTGAGATTATCACCCTCCTGGTCATAGGTCACTTAAATACATGTTGCCATAAATACACAAAATACAAAATAAAACCAAGAATGGGACTGTCACTATGAGTCATAAAATTTTTGAATTCACCTTAAAAAGGGCAAAATTGATTTAATAATGTTGGTTAGAAGAGTACAGTGTTTGTACAAAGTATGTTTAAAAGAAAAAAAGTGAAGCATGCCTTAGCATAGGTTATAACAGCGATCAAAATTTACCTTAATAAGATACTCACTTCTGCAAAAATTCTTCATAGCCACATATACTTAGAAGATGATCTTTGGGGAATAACTGGTCATTTGTACAAAAATGTAGAATCTCTGCAATTAGGTCTTTGACAAGATAATTAGCTAAAAACAAAGGTGAATAGTAAGAAGTTAATAAGAGCTTGTCATATATTGGCTGGGAAATGTTTTGAGCACACAAAAAAAGATACGTTATGAACTATTGTAACTGTCTAGCTCCATCAAGAGGAATTAAAATGAGATGCATCTCATTTATTTGTCTGGTTAAATTTGGAGATACTTTCGAAAAACAATTCTTTGCATTTTTTTTAATCAGTCTGTTTTCATATTACTGACAGAGCTAGGGTACTGTATTCCTCATGTTAATACCTTAATACATTGTGGCTCTGCATAAAAAGTATTCTGTGAGGGCGTCTTGGTGGCTCCCTCAGTTAAGGGTCTGACCTTAGTTCAGGTTGTGATCTCTCAGGTCCTGGGTTTGAGCCTGGCTCCTTGCTCAGCAGGGAGTCTGCTTCTCCCTTTGCCTCTGCCTGCCACTCCCCCTGCTTGTGCTCTCTCTCTTTCACTAGCTCTCTCTCTGTGTCAAATAAATAAATAAATAAAATCTTTAAACTATATATATATATATATATATGTCTCCATGCTTTGAGTATGCTCTCACAGTCTCAATCAGTGAAGCAAGTGCAAACAGACTGTACTGATGACCCCTAACCAGTGAGAATTTGAACTGCATACTGCAAACACTCAATTGTATTCATCTGAGTTGTGTTTAGTTTGCAATTACGAGTTTACTTTGCTGTAGCTTCTTTTACTTCCATACGTTTTTGTTTGGAGGAAAAGGTTTTTGACACAAACTGGCTAACAAAATGTAGTGCAACTGACATTGCTGGACCTGCCACAAAGAAAAAAAAAGGGGTGTGGGGAGAGAATAATGCTGGATTTTAAAATGTGGGTTTTATGGTAGATGGAGGTATTTTCTAAGAAATGATCAGAGAAACAAATGGTAAAGATCATCATGGAATTAGGGATTGTGGAAATGTTTTGACATGGTAGAGCGTATCTTAAACACTCTGTTGCTTGGGAATACTGACTGAAATGCTATGATGGATGCTAGAAGAAAATATGGCCACAGCAAAATCATGACTGTAAGGGTTCTGACAAGGAGGGGAGAACATTGCTCGTATAGATGGCAGGAAAATATCTCCAGAAACATCAGTTCATTTTAATTAATTTGGCTCTCCCATTTCCAGGCTGCATCCCCTGTGCTATAGGGGGCATGCATGAATTCATTATTTCACTACAATCATCTTTCCACTCTATAGGATAGCCTCCATAATCCAATTTCTACTGCTACTTCTTTCATGTGCTTCAGTTTAATTATCTCCTACTATTTGTTTCATGTTACTCTTTGAATGTTTCATTATTACTTCGAATTAGACATATCTAAACCTGAAATTATCATCTTTCTCCTTGAAGTGAGCCATTAAGTGTCTGTAAGTTAAACTTCTCATCCATATTGTAAGCCAACAAATACTATGGCTTCTTTTAAGTAGATTTATGCTTATACCTTCACTTTGGCAGCTAATATAATACGCTTCACAATTTCTTGTACTCTTCTACTTGATGGAGTCCTTCTCAATCTGTTGACAATATTGCCTACCATATTGAAGAGGAAAATGCCCATTTGAGATTCTTTAATTAAGTACCCTGTGCATTAAATCTAGTTTTCTGCACATCATCCTCTACCTTTACCCATCTTTTGAAATATAAGTATCATTGCTTTTTACTATCTCTTACATCTTAATCTCTTATTTTTCTTATACTAGGTTCCATTTCTATCAATTAAATCCCCTCCCTTTTATATATTCAATATCCTCCATTACAAAGATGCTTTTGTTTTTTCTTAAAATTTCTGTTTCTGTTTAATCTTCCAATAAAATCTCCCCTTATCCATTTCATTCCATTAAGACAGTATTTTTTGTAACCTTCCCATTACTGCCAAACTTCTTTAAAAAGTAGATAACTTCTGCAAACCATTGTCCTTCACTCTTTAGTCTTTGCAAACTGATTTCTACTTCCAACACTTTGCAGGTCACAAATGGCCTCCTAATACAGTTCTAACCATGAATCATCTAAATCTGAAAGGAAAGACACTCTAGAGCAATTTTGTACTTGGAAATAAGGATAAGGGAACCATCTTCATTGAAGTGATAATTGAAGATGATGGAACACAGAATTCTTTGCTCAAAACACCTACTTCTCTAAAGGATTCCATTTCCTCACTCTTGGGGAAACAGTGTTCTCTTTGGATGAAAATGCCTTATCTTCACCTATCTCTACCTCTTTATTTATCTAGATTTCATTATTCCCGAAGTTTCTAGGAATAGCTTCTACCTTTTATTGAAGTCGTTCTTGATATACTCTTCAGATACACTATTTTGTTCTTTATAGCACATCTGTATTTACTAGTAAAACACTTTATGTAAAGTGGTGAAAGGATCACAGTTTTGGCATACAGATTGTTTCAAAGTGAAAACATTTGAAATCTTGTAACTGAACTTTCTTTATCTGACTAAAACAGAGACTCCCAAAAATACAGCTTCCATTAACTTTCTTCTGAGGTAATTTCCTGCAAATTCCAGGAAGGAGACAGACTGCCCATCAATTAACATAAATATATATATAGAGAGAGAGTTCCTATTTTCCTATTGAAGCTCCAAGTGACACCTCCTACACACACATACACACTTTTACATTAAACTGGTATATAAACCTTTACCTCTGGGTATTCAGCAAGTAACCCCTACATGCATGTGTAAATAACTTTGTCTTTTCTCCTACTAATCTGTCTATTGTCAGCTACCTTACAGCCACCATCCCCACCCCCTTCAAATATAAGTGAATAGAGGAAAGGTTTTCCTCCCAACAGTGGCCTATGCTGCTCTGTGTGTTTTATTTAATGTGTCCTTTCTCCTCTACTTTGTCCTCCTTCTTCCTCTGTACTTCACCCCTTCCTCCACCTCCCCTTCCTCCTTCTTATAAACATTTTTAATATCCTTGAGAGTGTAGACAGCCTCTTTACAACTATACATCTCTAACACTAGACACAATGACCTAATCACTTTCCTGAAACTTCTTCTAAAAGTCAAAAATGACCTCCAACTTGCAATATTCATCAAAAGAACATCCAGAGAGAGAGAGAGAGAGAGATGTTGGAAGTTAAATATTGTAAACTGAAAGAAGAGAAGTGGTTTCCCTAGTTCAGTTATTCCCTCTTCTCCAGCAACTGAGGCCAAGACACAGATTGTGATTGGCTCAGGGTTCAACACCACTGATTTTGGCTGGGCAATCAGAATCCTGCTTTTAGAAATTTGGAATTAGATCGAATAGAGAGATTGAATTTTCTTTAGGTAGCTGGCCAAATAGCATTTAAACTTGAGAGCTTGGCTTCCCATGTGTTTGGAAAAGCAAGAGAAATGAGTCAGCAGAAAACAAGGGAAACCTGAGAAGCAGTTATATAGAAGAGATGAGGTGAGATGCATACAGGAATTGTGGACTGCTTATTCATCTGTGCCTTTAGTACATTCTTGAATCCACTGTATTCCTACTCTTAAATTCTGTAAGAATTCTCTATATTCTTTAAGAATGTTTTTTTCTTCTTAAGGCAGCAAGAGTTGTTTTTTGTTAGTTTCAAAGCAGATGGTCCTAACTAAATATTCCAACATAACATTGTTATGTTTGTAACCATCTGCACTAACTCAGAATTTTGACTAGAGTAAGAAAGAAAAAAAGCAAAATAATAATTATATTAATAACAATCAATGAAAGAAAATATTTGTTGGAACATTATTTGTCAAGATAAAACGGTTCATATGCAGAAACTCATTTAGTAACAACTAATGTTTGAGGAACTATTATTGTTTTGCAAAATAGTTAACAATAACAATGAAATAAAATAGTAAACAACTTTAAAGAGATCCTAAAACTTTAGAAAAATAAGAATCATCTGATGAGTTTGATAAAATGCAGATTCTAGGTTCCAGGATCCATCCCCAGAGACTGATTCAATGGATCTATCTGCTCGTTATGCATCTATCTGCTCATTATGCATAAGGCTCCTATAGTTTGTACAGTGGGAATAAAGACTGTATCAGTGCCTGTTTTATGTCATAATTCATTCACATTTGAATGACGTAGTTGTTTCTAATGGGGAGTATTGCCATTTTCGTATAGTATATTCATTCATATGCTTTATCTGTATTCTTTTTGAAATTTAGTTTTTGTTTTTAATATTCTAAAAATTTGTTATGCTTGCCACCAACTATTTTATAGCAGAAAAGTAAAGTGTCCTGGGGTGAGCTATGTGAAAAAATGTAGCATATTCTTAAAAACAATAGCTAAACAAATGTTAGCAAAAGGTTTCCAGCTGTTTTCCTCTTCACTTCAGAGCAAAATACTAGCATTTAATAATGCTTCTTTTAATGCTTTCAGTCTGTGGATTCAAGGCTATGCAGCCTATACCAGCTTAACGTAGATTTTTATACTTATTTGCAAGGTTGCTTACCATATGGCATAAAATGAAGTAGTTGCGTTGAGTTATCAATACAAATATTTATATTAAACTTGGTATTAGTAAAAAGCCGATAGGGAAATGCTGTAGTAGTGCTCCAAATCTTCCCTGAATTGGAATTAATGTCAGCTGCGTGATATGTTTCTCTTATTCTGAAAAATATATGGAAAATAATACTTAGGAGAAGATTATAAGAAACTTCATGCACGGTTTTGCTATAGAAGATTTAAAATATGAAAACGGTCAACATCTGATTTGTGGTACAGTGGTGTTAGCTAGGCCAGATTGGTAAAGATTACAGTTATACCAAAACAACTGTAAAGGACCATTCTTTAGATTTCCCCAGGAGCATCTCATTTGAAGCAATTAAGAATACACTGTCATTCATTAGGCATGAAAATTCACTCTGAACAATGATTACTTCCTTCACTGACATTAGTTTCGAAGCCTGAATGCCTCCCCTTGGTTTTTCATAATGTTCTCAAGCTGGAAGACATTCATTTTGATTTAAGGATTTTTTTAAATAAATTACCTTGTGTCCAATTGGTAAATACCATTCTTGGTTATAAATTTTTGGATTTTACACAAATCTCTGGATTTTACATAAGTAATTTAGCCCAGAAGTCATTTTACACACTGAACAATTCTTTATTGCTCAGATGAGTCAGAGAATTGCAAAATAGTTTACCCTTGGAGCCAGAAGCCTTGAGCTTGAATCCTGACTCTTCCATTTAGTAGTGTTATGGTCAGAAGCAAGTTATTTGACCAGTTTCTTTGTACAAATGAGGATATTTATATCTACTTCAAAGGTTTATTGCAAGGATTAAAAGTGAAAAGTCATGCAAAAGATTTTTGTAGAACATAAGCATATACCCATACGATGCATCATAATTATCATTACATATTATTATAGCTGAATCCTTGTTGATCCATGTTATTGCCCACGTGTAGAATATAACATAAAATTATTTGCAACTTAGATGTTTAAAATGGCTTTGACGATGAATATGAAATCATGGGGGGGGGGTTGTTGTTGTTGTTGTTAATTATGCAGATATCTAAATTTTGTAGTGCTATTTCCAAAGAGAAAGTTATACGTTTTGTGTATAGAAGGGATACTATGCATTCTATGTAATGTATCGATATGAATTACATCCTTGGCATTCATTCTATTTGTGCAGCATTAAAGTAGTGCCAGGCTCATTGAAGTAGCTTAATCTCTATGCCCTTAAATTGCATAGAAACATCCCCTCCTTGAGGGGCCTGACAAATGAAAAAGTGCATGGCATGCATCAGAATCACCTTATTTTCTGAGTCCCATCCTCATCCTTGCTGACTCAATAGTTCTATACAGGAATCTTCACATTTTCCCTACCAACAGTTTCCCAAGTAAGCCATTACTGCTGCTACTCTGGCACTACAATTTGAGAACCCATTGTTTAGGATAAAGATATGGGCCACTCTCCTTTGTTACACCTATGAAAAAGGTCTAGACTCCAGTTCTGGTTGAGGAGCTTTATGATTTAGCATTCACCATATGATAGGATACTACTCTATGCATACATGATTTAAGCTTCTACTGTTTTGGGGAATTAAATTTAAAATGCAAATTAATGACCTATTCTCTCCTAAAACTTTGTTGAGTGTCTATTGTATTCAAAACTTTTCATATGCCATGCCATTTTATTGTATTTTTTACAAAAATATGACACATTCCTTAAAAGATGTGGCTTTAAAATATGTCACAAGGAACCAAATCCAACAAAGTAGACAGGTTCTTTAAAGGGTGTATAACAGGAATGTCAATAACACTTGTAGGTATGGTTATTTAAATATTGGACCAAAAAAAACAGATGAAATTGGATACATAAATCCATTCTGTTGTGACCCTCTTATGAAACTTGGCTTTCAAACTCAATTTGGTCTTCTCTTGAATGAAGAGACTTGGACAGTGCCAAGTCCGTAGATCCTCCGAAATAGTTGCTGTTGAATGAATAGTGTGTTTGTGTACAAAATAATTATGCATCTATAAATGTCATTATTTTATATATGAGTATACATCCAAAAAGATGATTGAAAACCAAGAGAAATGTGTGTGGATATAACCTATATCTTCCTTTCACTACTCTATAAAGTTTATTACTGTTTGGTTGTCTGTTTTAGTTTTCATGCATACTTTGAAAAGAACCATTGAGAAAATTTACATTTAAGAATTCAGAAAATGCACCATGAGCTACTGACAAACCATTACATAAAATATTTTGTGTCACTATTGCATCCACAAGAAGATTTCATCTAAGAATATTACATTGTATTAAAAAAAGTGATGGGAAGGACTAGTAATAAGTGTTTTGTCAATGGATTTATACTGAGCGATGTCTTGTGATACTAAGAGAGCTATTTCTCGTGCTTAGAGGATAGAAATGATCACATTTTAGATTTAAAGTGTCAAGTTCCTGGCAATGCTTGTCAATTTGTGACAGTGAGTAGTTTATTCTTAAAAGAATCAATATTGAGGGGCGCCTGGGTGGCACAGCGGTTAAGCGTCTGCCTTCGGCTCAGGGCGTGATCCCGGCGTTATGGGATCGAGCCCCACATCAGGCTCCTCCATTATGAGCCTGCTTCTTCCTCTCCCACTCCCCCTGCTTGTGTTCCCTCTCTCACTGGCTATCTCTATCTCTATCTCTGTTGAATAAATAAATAAAATCTTAAAAAAAAAAAAAAAAAAAAAGAATCAATATTGATATCTTTAAAGATCCTAATTTAGGAATCCAGTCATTTTAATTGTTTTCTGTGAACAAGAGTGAGGCATTAATTAAATATTAAATATTTTCATGGATTTGAGTTCCTTGGTTTTGTTTTTTGTTTTTTATCTGTGTGCCTTTCAATTCTTCCAATAGGGTTACAAGTTTTTTAGGGCACAGACCTTGCTTTTCTGCTTGTTCTACATTTCAATTATCTCTCATACATGGACTAGTTATTAGGCTTTCAAATAGCCTTTTAAATTAATGATTACATAAATGATTCCAGTGTTTAATCCCAAATGACCATTTAGTAGTAAGCTGCTATAGCTGATAAGTTATAGTTCATTTATATGTGTGCTTATTATTTTTAAAACAGCTATAAATAGATAAAAATCAAGAGAACAAAATGTAAATGCATTAATTTTTCAAAACTTTAGGGAACCTTAGCAATAGAAGAGATGGCGTTATATAAATTTTAACTGCTAATGAGAAATTGTTCCTTAAAAAAGGCATCTATAGTTGTAAGTTCATTTTGAATGAGCAAAGAGGATCAGTGATGTTTTTGTAATATCCCCTAGCGAATAAATTTATTTTTCAGTGGACAAACACCTATGCATTTGCTCATTTATTTTGGCAGTTCATTCAAGGCAAGATTAAATTATTAAGAGGAGGGCATTGTCACCATTTTAAATAGTATATCCCAGGTAAGAAGGATAAATCTATGATGTTTTGGTACAGAACCGGAGAAGTCAGTCAATTATGTCATTAAGTAAGAAATTAATTCACTGTAATCTAAATGATCAATAAATAGCAAGGGCAGGTCTGAAATTATGAAACATTTAGCTTTAACTGAATTTTCAAGAGAGTAAAATTGTTTTACTAAAACAACAAAAACAATACTAGCAGTTAATGAACTAATTTGTCATAAATTTATGTTTTTCATTATGTTAAAAATTATTTAAAAACTTTAACATTTTATATTTAAAATTAATCAGTTCAGTTATGTTAAATTACAATAGACAAATTTATGCTGGTACAGAAATTTCAAAGTTTAATGAAATAGCAACACTCACTTTTTTACTTTGTCGCAGAAGGAGGCCAGAGTCTTGTTACTGCCTTGCGGTACTTCAGCTAGCCGAAGAGAAAAACCTGTCAGCTGAAAGTAAAAACTGTTAAATTAATACAGTTTGGTGTGAAGAAGACATTAATACAATTGTACAATTTTAATTTTGTTTTAAAGATTCTGTCTGGAAGAAAGACCTTCCTCTGCCCTATGGTCCTTTTATGGTCCTTCTAGACTTAGAATCAGATTGGCAGGAGACAGAATAACAGGAGAAAATCAAATTTCACAGTCCTATGTATGGGGAATCCACACAGACAGGAGATTACAAAAACAGTGAGGCAACCTGAAGCTTATTTGAGCTAGGGAGAGGGGTAGGAGCCTGAGGACACAAAGGGGAGGAAAGCCATTAGCAAGAAGGGGAAAGGAGATATTTGAAAAGAAAGTTGCCCTATTATGCAGGTAAGTTCCTTAGGTAAAGGGGTGTCTCTGTTATTAGCTCTCTTCCTGTTGCAGGCTCTCCTTTTCAAGGTAAATTCAAGTAGTTATGGGGGAAGTGGAGAGTTTTTTGGCATCTGCTTGGTATTTATTACTTTTAACTGGAAATAATCTTTATGCCAAAGTGGCACCATTTGGGGCATCTCATCCTGCATCCCTTCAATTCATTCTGTTTTTTGTTTTTATTTTTTGGGGATTTTTTAAGTGAAGTAACATATATAGAAAATGTATGAGGGGTGCCTGGGTGGCACAGCGGTTAAGCGTCTGCCTTCGGCTCAGGGCGTGATCCCAGCGTTCTGGGATCGAGCCCCACGTCAGGCTGCTCCGCTGGGAGCCTGCTTCTTCCTCTCCCATTCCCCCTGCTTGTGTTCCCTCTCTCACTGGCTGTCTCTCTCTCTCTCTGTCAAATAAATAAATAAAATCTTTTAAAAAAAGAAAAAAGAAAATGTATGAATCTTAAATATATAATTCAAGTTTAAAGAATGTAGACGACCATGCTATCAATATCACAATAAAAATACAGAACATCTGCATCACGTTAGAAAGTGCCCCCACACCTCCTTCTGTCAAACTGTACATCCATTTGGTAACTACTGTTATTCAGATTGCTAACATCATAGATTAAGTATATATGCCCCTTTCTTTCTGGTTTCTTTCACTTAAATGATATATATTTTTAAATTTATCTGTGGTGCCACACATCAATAGTTTCATTTTTTATTGCCAATTAGTACTATTCTATTGATGAGTATTTCACAATTTGTTTATCCATCTTCTTATGGATGGACATTTGGGTTGTTCATAGTTTTTATAAAGAAAACTATTAATTTTCATATACAAATATTTATATGGACATGTGTTTTATTTCTTACAAATAAATCCATAAATGGCTCAGTCAGAAGGTGGGTGTATGATTAACTATCAAAGAAGTAATTTTTGCTTTGTGTATATTGAAGCTGTTATTAGGTACATAACACATTTAGGTTTATTATATCTTCCTGATTGACCCCGTCATCATTATGAAATGATAATGCCAATACTAATAATACTCTGCCTTGAACTGTACTTTTTCTGCTGTTAATAATCAGCTTTTTGTTTGCTGATTGAATATGATATATTTTTATTTCTTTTACTTTCGAAAAACTTATTTGTGCCTTTCTTAAGTGTGTCTCTTGTAGATAGTAGTTAAATCTTTCTTTTTTATCTAGTTTGTCAATTTCCCCCTTTTACTTGGAATGTTTAGTCTATTTATATTTAGTGTACTTATGGATATTGTTGGATTTAAGACTGCCATACTCATTTTTGTTTCTGTTTTATTCTTTTGTTTTTCCTTCCTTGCTTTTTTTTTGGTTTATTTGATTTTTTTCTCATTTCATTAATTTCTCTTTTGGATTTTTAGTTTTTCTTCTCAGTATTATTTTTCTAGTGGCTGTCTTAGCTTAGAAATGACAACATGCATCCTTAACATATCACAGTTAAAACTGTACCACTGCATTTACAATGTAAGGATTCACAATAGCAAATAATATTTACTCCTTCCATTCTTTATGCTATTGTTGTCATATATTTTTCATTTATCGATATATTTATATAACTCTCAATAAAATGCTGTTGTTTTGCTTTAAACAGCTATCAAAAGTTAATTTAAAAGTAGGTTTTCATATTTACTAATATATTTACCATTTGTACTGCTCTTTCTTTGTTCATTTCTTTTCTCTCTTTTTTTTTTAAAGATTTTATTTATTTATTTGTAAGAGAGAGAGCATGAGCACAAGCAGGGGGAGTGGCAGGCAGACCAGGCAGAGAGAGAAGCAGACTCCCTACTGAGCAGGGAGCCCAATGCAGGACTCTTTCCCAGTACCCTAGGATCATGACCTGAGCCAAAGGCAGATGCTTTACCAACTGAGCCACCCAGGTGTCCCACTTTGTTCATTCCTAGATTCCATCTGGTGTCATTTTCCTTGCACCCAAAGCACTTACTTTCGTATTTTTGTGTACCTGTTAGCTGACTAATTTCACTCAACATTTGTTTATATATCTATTGTAAGTTTTGAAGTGTATACTCAATGGATACAGAAGTATGGAGATATACATATGTGTGTATGTATCTATATATAGATACATGTATATATTATACAGGTATAGATATATATCTTTTAAAATGTCATTCCATTGTTGTCTGGCTTCTATTATTTCTGATAGAAATTTGCTTTAATTCAGATTGTTGTTCCACAGTGTGAAATCTATTTTCTCTTGGGGCTGTCTTTTATGATTTTCTCTTTACCTTTTGTTCACAGATATTTGAGTATGATTTGTCTTACATGTGGTTGTCTTTTATTTATTCTCTTTGGGAATTGTTGAACTTCTTAGATCTGTAATCACTGGGTATTTTTCATTTCAGGTATTACATTTTCAGTACTAGAATTTTCGTAGTCTTTATTTTTTTTGTAGTTTCTGACTTTCTCTTGAGATTCTTCATTGGTCTACTCATTATGTCCATCTTTTATTTCATCTACTTCAACATTCTTTTATAACCACCTTAAAGTCTCTATCTGTTAATTTCAACATCTGGACTGTGTCAGAATCTCAGTATTGACTGGGTTATTTTCTTGATTTGGAGCCAAAATTCCTTGCTTCTTTACATATCTGTGCATTTATTATTATATGTTCAACATTATAGATGACACATTGTAAATTGCGTTGTCTTTTTTACAGAGTATATAATTTTTCTCTGGCAGGCAGGAAGATCCTTTGGTATTTCAGCCTTTATTTTATTTTTTGTTAGGTCACTTCTATTTTGGTAGGTGCAGCATTCACTCTAGAGTATTTGCTTTATACTTTTAAGAGGTAGCTTTGGGTGATCTCAGTTGAATGCCTGAAGTACTCAGCTCAGTGTCTTCTCTTGCTAGGTTAGAATTTTGGCGCTGCATAACTTATACTTGTGTGTGGTGAACACAATCGCTTGGCCAAAAACCTGCAGTAAATCTCATGCATATTTCTGACTCCCACCCATTCCATAGCTGGAAAGGTACTCTGCTCTGGAACGCAGGCTCTGCCTGCTCAAGCTTAGTGATACTGCTGCTCAAATTAGGCTCTACTGTCCTTCTCTACTAGCAAGAAAGTGCCCCCAGGCAGAAACGAGAATGATCATGCAACACTTTGGTGTTTCGCTTCTCTCAAGCGCCATGTCCTATACTGCCTTGTGTTCATTGCCTGAAATCAGGAAAAATTTAGTACTTGTTTTTCTGCCCTGATCAGAAATAGATGTCTCTAAAATTCATTGACTTTTAATTCAGATGAGATGAGTTGCTACCTCCTCTGCATATGCCTCAGACAAAATTAGGTATCTCTTCCTCTGTGGACTCATTCTATCTGTTATTTTCTTCTTGCCATTATTTGTTGACAAGTTAATTTGAGCAATATGCTATTTCCGAAATGAAGTATCATGTCTTTTCTTTGCATTCATTATGCCTAGTATATCATGTTTATTTTAAGAATATGATAGTTGTTGAATAAATGAGGAATCCTTTTGCTTCACCCTATAAATTACAGCTGCAATAGTGTTTCTTTTTTTTTTAATTTTTTGCTGTTTACTTCCAGTTTCACTTGTGTCTAGACTCAGTGTAAGCAGAGAAATATTCAAATATTATACAAGAAACTCTAAGGTGACTAAATTGATTGGAGAACTACTGATGAAACCATTAGGATGAATTGCACAATGATTGCTTAATTTCCTATTCTTGGAATGATCCCAATAGAAGATGCCTGCCAACAGTATAATTTAGGAGCCTCTGGGCAAAAGGACATTTTTTCTACCATAATGACACAAAGTTTTAATTTATGACAGTATGACTCAAAATATAAATCTAATGAGATGTATATATGTTTCTGTGTGTGTATAATAACACAATAAGAATCAAAAGTACTTTCATCAAAACCTCCAATTATGATATTTTTATCCAATAAAATGTAAGGACTATAACATTTTATTTTGTTTTGATCAAACTGGAACTTTAAAAATGATATAAAATTTTTGTTTTTCTTTCTTCAGAAAAAAATCATTAATTTAGGAAGATAGAATTTGTGAATAATAAATTATTTTTTTACAAATAATATTAATACATTTTCCTATTTAAGATGAGTGACCCTCATTACCAAATTAATCCAGTACATTATTGAATGATTCTTCCAGATTCTTTTGTTTAGGTCAACATATATGATACATACCTCTCTATTCTTTGGCCATGTATTTTCCCAGGTCCTGGGTAAAGAAGAACCTTCAAAAGGCATCAGAGAATGTTCCACAGTGTCCATATTTCTACATATTTCATTCTCTTCTTTTGGCATGAAGTCAGTTGAGAAGGCTGGATACATAGAAGGGATGCTACTTTCAAATCCTATGTGGTAGTTATGATTTTCATTTTCTAATTCGCTCTGTGAATTAATTTTATCCAAACTAGTGGATGATGAAGCTAAAATATTGAATCTGTAATCATCGGCACCATGATATTTTCCTGTGGGGTTTCCCCAAGAGCTTCCTTTGTTCGTGTTTTCAGGATTTGATAGCACAGAGCTCCTAAATCCAATTACTGGTGTTTTCTTAACATGGTGACAGGAGAGTTCTGAGCTTTTAGAAGTGAATTCATTCAAGGATATTTGGTGTGTTTCATCTAACGAATGCCTTCTTGAGTCCCAGCTTGGTGCACCGGGCACAAAACCAGTGTTGTCTTCAATTTCACTCTGATAGAGTGGAATTTTATTACTGATCTCATCTACTAGCTGATCAAAACCCAGACTGACTTGGCTAGGGAAAAGAAACTGATTTACAGAGGGAAATTCTTGGTGCTCATGCTGCTCTTGATGTGATTCACTGGTATTTAGATCTGTTTTCCAACAATATGCCATTTTTTATTTTATGTGACTGAGCGGGTTGATTCTGCTCCAGATATATACCTGATGATATTATAAAAGAGGATAGGAATTTTCCTAGAGAAAACATAAAAAGAAACAAAAAATTCTTTGATTAATTAGAAATAAAGGAACTTGCAAAAAAACAAATATGATGAATAAATATAAACAATTGTTTTGAAACTTCTCCTTAGCACATAAAATGATTCATGAATAATCTAAAACTCCATCAGGGCTCACAACATTAAAGTCTATGGGAGAGTATTGACTTTAGATTTGTGAAACTCTTATAAGAGAATAATAAGTCCATCTGAATTATGACAGGAATTTCATGAATCAATCAAAAATCAATATTCCCCTTTGAACTCCTTTTCCTACTGAAGATAACACTTGTCTCCACTTATCATCTCCTTCTGTATTCAATCATCTATAAGTGTGCTAGCATGTTAAAGTCTTCTATTAGCTAAACTGTCTCTTCTGGATCAGCAATTACTCCATCCCTAGACATAGTCTTAACTTTTTTTCTCCTTTCCATAACCAATTATCTTGTAGGTTGGCTAGACCCTTTCTTCTCCTTCCCAAAACTCTTTAAACAATTGCAAACTTCTTTCATTACTTCTCCAAAATGACTTTCATTAGGTTCACCAATGAGCTTCATGTCAGTAAATTCACTTGACATTAATTAGTTTCTTTTTTTTATTTAAAGATTTTATTTATTTATTTGACAGAGAGAGAGAAGGGAGCTGCAGGCAGAGGGAGAAGGAGAAGCAGGCTCCCCACTGAGCAGGGACCACTTTCTGGGGCTCAATCCCAGGACTCTAGGATCATGACCTGAGTGGAAAGCAGACACTTAATCTATTGAGCCACCCAGGTGCCCCAATATTCATCAGTTTCTATTTTATTTTATCTCTCTACAATACTTGATTCCATTCACCATACTTCTCATTTTAAAATTTTTTGCTTTCTTACTTTGACTCTGTGATACTGTACTTTCTGAGTCCTTCTTTGTTTATTCTTTCTCAAAGACTCATTTGCCTATTACTAATTTTCCACCTGATTCTTGTCAGTGCTTCTTTTCTTCTCAATTATTCTCTTCTTGTAAGTTATTTCATACTTCCTGTGGCTTTAAGTACCATTTATATGTTAATGATGCCAGCCTGGACTATCTTAATATTACCTTCTCAATGTCTCCACTTTGAAATTTTTTTTAACCTACAAGAGAAAGTCTAAAACTAGTATCATAGTTCGCCCAAGAACCTGCTCCAATTCGTGTTCTCTGTGACAGAAAATGACTTGACCGTGCACTCAATTGCTCAGACCAGAAACCAGAGTTTCATCTTTGAATCTTACCTCATCTTTATTCTCCTATATAAAATAAACTACCAGTTTCTATAGAAAATCTTTCTTCTCCCTCTCTACCACTGCCACAATCCTAGTCTAAAGCTTTTATCCCCTTACTGGGAATGTGGCGTTGTCTCTGAAACTGCTTCTACATTTTCTGCATCCACTCTTGTGTCCTGTAATCCTTTATAGTGATGTATTTAAGAGACTACACAAGTATCTCTTCTGGATATAGCTTTTCAGTGATTTTCCTACTGCCTCAGGATAACATCTATAGATATGTAAGATTTCTCTTTCCCATTGTATCATTAGACCATGTTAATCTTTCTCACTTATAGCTCACTACCAAGTATTTTGTTTTACTCATAGTAGTTACACATTTGTATTTGTTGAACAGATGATTCAATAAGTTAAAGAATTATAATTGAGTTATAAGAAAATGAAATTGAAAAGTATTTGTGTCATTTTTATGAATTTATTAGTTCCCTTAACAATTATATGTTTGTGTGTTAAAGACTAAAAAAAAGGGGGGATAATGATGATAGTGGTTCACTATCAAATATGATTCTCTATCAATTTTTACAATGGCAATTGATTTTTATTCTGTTGGCACTAAGATTTACTTAAAACTCAGAATGACCTAAGAAATAAATGAGTTAGATTTATTATACTGCTTTACACAAGAAATTGAACAGATAGATTTGGTGAAAAATTTTAGTTCAATGCAGTCAAGAATTAAACTTTCAAGAGATATAAGTAAGAAGTGTATAGAATGAAGTGTTAACCAAAAAAAAATAATCTATAAAATGTTATTCCAAACTATGCTAATTCATAGGTCACATTATCTAGCCAGTCTTTTTCAGGAATTGCCATTTTTTAATCTTCATGTTAGTAATGAATACTATGGTTCATTAAAACAAATGAAACTCAGGGCACCTGGATGGTGCAGTCAGTTAAGCATCCAGTTATTGGTTTTGGCCCAGGTCATGATCTTGAGATTGCGGGATCGAGCCTCATGTTGGGCTCCACAGTGGGAATAGAGCCCGCCTGAAAGTCTATCCCTCTCCCTCTGCCCCTCCTGCTCATGCTCTCGCTCTCTAAAATTAATAAATACTAAACTTGAAAATATATAAATAAATAATATAAAATAAAAATAAATAAACAAACAAATAAATAAATATTAAAACAAAAATGGGACTCCCTCATCTGACTCTATCATGAAACTCAGTATTTGTCAGCAGGTGTGACTTTAATTCTGACAACCAGACTTAATACCCTATTGCAGTCTTTCTTAGCCCAGCCTGCTCTGTCTTAGCTTAAATGTGGTAAATGTGGCTATATTAAGGTGATTTTAATAAATTGACAAATAATACTCAAACCCAACAAAAGGAAGATCAAAAAAATTGATAAGCCTCCAACAGCACTCATCAAAAAAAGAGAGAGAGAGAGAGTACCCAAATAAACAAAATCACTAATGAAAGAGGAGAAATAACAACCAACATTACAGAAATACAAACATTTGTAACAGAATGTTATGGAAACCTATGTGCCAACAAACTGGACAATTTAGAAGAAATGGATAAACTCCTAGAAACATATAACCTACCAAAAATAAAGCAGGAAGAAATAGAAAATTTAACTGATCAGTTACCAGCAATGAAATTGAATAAGTAATCAAAAAACTCCCAAAAAACAAAAGTCCAGGACCAGATGGCGTCACAGTGAATTCTACCAAACATTTAAAAGAAGAATTAATACCTATTCTTCTCAAATTATTCAAAAAATACAAGAGAAAGAAAAACTTCCATATTCATTCTATGAGGCCAGTATCACCCTGATACCAAAAACAGATAAAGACAACACAAAAAAGAGAACTACAGAGACACCTAGGTGTCTCAGTCTGTTAAGCATCTGACTCTTGATTTCAGCTCAGGTCATGATCTCAGAATCGTGAGATCTTGCCCGTGATGGGCTCTATGCTCAGTGGGGAGTCTGTTTGAGGATTCTCTCCCTCTCCCACTGTCCCTTGCCCTCTCGGTTCTCTTTCTGTCTCTCAAATAAATAAAAAAATTTTTTAAAAAGAACTTTAAAATATCTCTTATGAATATAGATGCAAATATCCTTAACAAAATATTAGCAAACCGAGTTTAACAATACATTAAAAAAAAAGCCATACACCATGACTAAGTGAGATTTATTCCCAAGACACAAGGGTGGTTCAATATTTACAAAACAATCAACGTGATATGTCACATCAGTAAGAGAAAGAATAAAAACCATATGATCATTTCAGTAGATGCAGAAAAAGCATTTGACAAAGTACAACATCCATTCATGATAAAAACCCTCTGCAAAGTAAGTCTGGAAGGAATACACCTCAACATGATAAAGGCCTTATATGAAAAACCCACAGCCAACAACATACTCAATAGGGAAAAGCTGAGAGCTTTTCCCCTGAAGTCAGGAACAAGTTAAGGATGTCCACTCTCAACATTTTTATTCGACATAGTATTAAAAGTTCTAGGTACAGCAGTTAGAGAACATAAAGAAAAAAAGGCATCCAAATTGGTAAGGAAAAGGTAAAACTCTCACTATTTGCAGATTACATGGTACTATATATAGAAAACTCTTAAGACTCCAGCAAAAAAACTACTGGAACTGATAAATGAATTCAGTAAAGTCGCAGGATACCAAATCAACATACAGAAATCTGTTGCATTCCTATACACTAATAATGAAGCAGCAAAAAGTGAAATCAAGAAAACAATCTCACCTAGAATTGCACCAAAACCAACAAAACATCTAGGAATAAACTTAACTAAAGAGGTGAAAGACCTGTACTCTGAAAGTTACAAAACAACGATGAAAGAAATTCCAGATGATACCAAGAAACGGAAAGACATCCCATGCTCATGGATTGAAAGAACAAATATTGTTAAAAGGTCTATACTGTGACGCCTGGGTGGCTCAGCCAGTTAGGCGGCTGCCTTTGGCTCAGGTCATGATCCTGGGGTTCTGGGATTGAGCCCCTGCTCAGTGGGGAGCCTGCTTCTCCTCTCTCCTTCCCGCTTGTGCTCTCTCTCGCTATCTCTGTCTCTCTCAAATAAATAAATAAAACATTTTTTTTAGGGGCGCCTGGGTGGCTCAGTCGTTAAGCGTCTGCCTTCAGCTCAGGGCATGATCCCAGAGTCCTGGGATCGAGCCCCACATCAGGCTCCTCTGCTGGGAGCCTGCTTCTTCCTCTCCCACTCCCCGTGCTTGTGTTCCCTCTCTCACTGGCTGTCTCTCTCTCTGTCAAATAAATAAATAAAATCTTTTTTTAAAAAATTAAAAAAAAAACATTTTTTTAAAAAGGTCTATACTACTCAACCAATCTACACATTTAATGTAATTCCTATCAAAATACCAACAGCATTTTTCACAGAACTACAAAAAAACCATCCTAAAATTTGTATGGAACCACAAAACACCTTGAATAGACAAAACAATCTTGTAAAGAAAAACAAAGCTGGAGGTATCCCAATTCCAGGTTTCAAGTTATGTTACAAAGCAGTAGTAATTAAAAGAGTACGGTGCTGACATAAATATGGACACATAGATCAATGGAACAGAACAGCAAACCTAGAAATAAACCCACAATTATATGGTCAATTAATCTTTGACAAAGGAGGAATGAATATTCAATGGGGAAAACACACTATCTTCAACAAATGGTATTGGGAAAACTGGACAGCCACATGCAAAAATAATAAAAATGGACAGCTTTATTTTATCATACACAAAAATAAACTCAAAATGGATTAAAGACCTAAATGTGAGACCTGAAACTAGAAAAATCCTTGAAGAGAGCATGGGCAGTAATCTCTCTGATATTGGCTGTAGCAACATTTTTCTAGATATGTCTCCAAGCCAAAGGAAACAAAAGCAAAAATAAATTATTGGGACGATGTCAAAATAAAAAGTTTCTGCACAGTGAAAGGAACAATCAACAAAACTAAAAGGTAACCTACTGAATGGGAAAAGATATTTGCAAATGACCTATCTAATAAAGGGTTAGTATCAAAAATATATAAAGAACTGATACAACTCAATGGCCAAAACCCAAATAATCCAATTAAAAAAATAGAAGACACGAAGAGACATTTCTCCAAAGAAGACATACAGATGGATAACAGACACATGAAAAGATGCTCAACACCATTCATCACCAGGGAAATGCAAATCAAAACTACAATGAGGTTATCAACTTACACTTGTCAGAATGGCTAAAATCAAAACCACAAGAAACAAGTATTGGCAAAGTTGTGGAGAAAAAGCCCTCTTGCGGTGTTGGTGGGAATGCAAGCTGGTGTAGCCACGGTTTGTATGGAGATTCCTCAAAAAGTTAAAAATAGAACTACCCTATGATCCAGTAATTGAACTCCTGGGTATTTACCCCCAAAATACAAAAACACTAATTCAAAGGGATACATGCACCCCTATGTTGATTACAGCATTACATTATTTACAATAGCCAAGATATGGAAACAGCCCAAGTGTCAATCAATAGGGGAATGGATAAAGAAGAGGTGGTATATGTATATACACCAGAATACTATTTGTAACATTATGGACAGAGCTAGGGAATATAATGCTAAGCAAAATAAGTCAGTCAGAGAAAGACAAATACCACATGATTTCACTCATATGTGGAAGAAACAAAACAAATAAGCAAAGGAAAAAGAGAGAGACAAACCAAGAAACAGATTCTTAACTATAGAGAACAAACTGAAGGTTACTGAAGGGGAGGTGGGTGGGGAGTTGGGGGAAATAGAGGATGGGAATTAAAAAGTATAGTTATCATGATAAAAATAAATAAAATGATTAAAAAATTAAACAAATTAAAAGTTTTTTAAAGTGAAAAAATATGATTTTTTTCTTTACACATAGAGAAGTGACTTTATAATTTTTCGTGGCTTCAAAGAACTGATTGGGTTTTTTAAAAATTATTTCTTAATTTTGTAGAGCCATTAAAGAAGGTCTTTAAAGGTATCACTAGTCTGATCCTGAAGTTAAAGATTCCTTTAGGCTGTAGCATTTGTTGTTGTTAATAATAAAAGTGATACCTAATATTTTTGAGACCAACTCTGTGCTACTACTTTATATGTATTAACACATTTATTTCTCATCTCAACCTGTAATATTATTATTGCCACTTAACAAATGAGAAAACTGAAACACTGAAAGGTGAATTAATTTACCCAAGGTCTCCAAATTTGTGTTTACAGATTTGTTTTAAGTAAGGATTAAAGAGAGACATATAGGTGGTCATATCATACTAATATCATATCTAGAGCTGCCTGAATTTAGGCACTGCAACACAGTACCAACTCAACTCAGAGAACCTCTACTGAAAAGAGTTGAAAACTTTTAAATTTTTATTAATAATGATATTTTCTCAAGCATTTCTCACAGTACTGAAATTTGAAATGGGTTAGAGGCCTCTCTGAAAAATCTCATTATCATGAGATAAAGGAGAATGAGAAATACTTATCTATATTGAAAATGTAATAAAAACAAAACTTCTTTCAGATTCACTTTTTCAATATTAAATTTGGTGATTTTAAGGAATTTCTAATAATTTTAAATCCCATCCTTACCATCACAATCTAGAAGTTAAATTATTTCTTAGTTTATAAACAAATAAAAACATTATTTAGTACCAGCTAGCAAATGTGTATACTCTGCATTATGAAGTAATGAATAAACTAATTGAAAGTCATATACCTTGACTTCGAGGCAGAACTGTACATACAGATTAAAAGCAATTACAACATAATTGAGAAGACATGGCTATCGCTTCCTGATTTATATAAGACACTTCAGAACCCCCCCAAAAAAGTGTAATAGGCAGTATAATGCCCCCCTCCAAAATATTTCCATGTCTTAATACATGAAAACCAGTGAATATGTTAGGTTATATGGCAAAGAGGTTGCAGATGGATTAGGTTTCCTAATCAGCTGACCTTAAAATAGGGAGATTACCTGAGTGGGCTCAGCATAATCACAAGGATCTTTAAAAGTGGAAGAGGAAGTAATAGAGGTGGTCAGAGTGATATGATTTGAGAAAGACTCAGCCTGCTTTTGCCGGCTTTGAAGATGGAAAAACGGGCCATAAGCCAAGGAATTCAAACAGCCTTTAGAAGCTAGAAAGGACAAGGAAACAGATTTTCCCTTTTCTAAAAGCCTCCCGAAAGGGACACAGCCCTTCCAACACTTTGGTTTTAGTACAATGAGACCGATGTTGTATTTCTGACATACAAAATTGTATGATAAATTGTTTTGTTTTAAGGCACTAAGTTTGTAATCATTTGTCACAGTAACAATATAAAATCAATACAATATGCAAACTGGAAGCTGCTTCCTAAATTAATTGGAAAACCAGAGACTGGAATTATAGCAGACAGCATAAAAACAGTCCTTTATTCTTTGTTGGTACGTTCAGCTAAATTCAAATGGGGTATTTAAAAGATGTTAATAATGACAACTTAGTTTACTGCAATTGCTTTTAACCTTCCATTCAGTTCAACTTTTCAGATATCAGTTTTTTATTGAGGGTTAATTACTCATCTGGCCTCAGGAGAAAGTACAGACAGAATTTAGGCACTATCAGAGAAAGGGCAGCCTCTGCCCGCTGCTTCCATTTTCTAAATCTACAAAGGTGCAGATATCATCCAAATAGCCCCAGTGTTCAGAATGGGAACAAAAATGTTTGTTTTACAAAAGAGCAAAGAAAATGTCTGAAGGTGTCTGTTCTTGATTCAAAAAGTCCTGGCTATCCTACTGAATTAGTATATCTGCAGGGGGGAACTGAGAAGAGGGTGAGAGAAATATATTACAAGGCTGAAGAAAAATGATTTTTGTATCAGATAGCAAATTGTAGGCATTGGAAACTTACCAGTTTT
Source organism: Ursus americanus (assembly GCF_024610735.1). Lineage (NCBI taxonomy): Eukaryota > Metazoa > Chordata > Mammalia > Carnivora > Ursidae > Ursus > Ursus americanus. Next base: position 18,177,582 of record NC_142151.1, on the reverse strand, counting down.
TAAAATATATATAAATGTCGTAGAAGATAAAATCGTGCCAACATAAGACATGTCAAAGACTAATCAAGCCAAACGATCCGTATTGTCAGTAAGGTGAAGGGAAAGTCTATAGACTATGGAGCTAACCTGGTTCCTGAGAAAACTCTGGGCTGAAAGGGTGATCGATCTGAAATTCCCATCTTTCTTCATCTGCTGAACCAATTACATATATCATGCAGACACAGAGAGACACTTACATTTTAGATAGATGTAAATTTGAACTTTCTCAGCTCAATTTGCTGTATGAATATAGAGAAGACCACAAACAATTATATATATGTATGTAATATATATATAATTTACATTATGTCTAATTTGGAATTGGGTGATGATGACGTAAATGTGTTACTATTATCATGAGCCTTGATATTATTTTCACCTAAGTGAAAGCAAGGGGTGCTTGGGGAAAATATTAATCTCCAAAAGTCTCTATCAGGTGCATTTTTACATGAACAATTGACATTTTCTTATACACGTGTAATCCAATAAAAGCCTCACTTCTCATTAGACTGCCTAAGCTTCTTATACATGAAAAATCTGAAGCTCTTATTTATTCTTATTTTGGGGAGATATTGGCTTAAATAAATGAACTCATTTATTCATCCATCTGCAGTTGACCCTTGAACAATGCAGTAGTTAGGGACGCTGATCCCTCCTGCAGTCAGAAATCCACATGTAACTTTTGATTTCCCCCAAATATCTACTAATAGCCTACTGTTGACTGAAAGCCTTGCCAATAATGTAGATGGTCGATTAACACATATTGTTATCAAGAAAATCATGAGGAAGAAGAAATACGTTCACAGTACTGTACTGTACTTATTGACACAAAAAGTTTAGGTAGTTTAAAAAATGAATCATCTGTCAGAACCTACATCAATATTGGCTTATGTAATACAAAACACTGTAGGTGTTATATATGTATTACTAAGACTAGACATCAAAAATAAAAGATAATGTGAAAAAAATTCATATTTATTACAGGTACAATGATTCATGCATTGATAACAAAGACAGCAATATGATTGCTTTTTGATAGCCTAGTGTAATCAAACAATTGCTTTATGGTAATTCATGTTCATAAGACACTATAGAAACACTGTCACTTTTTCATTGTTACTTTTTAAAAAAGATTTATTCATGTATTTGAGAGAGAGCGCATGCAGGCATGGGAATTGGGGGAGGGGCAGAGGGAGAGAATCTTCAGCGGACTCCATGCTGAGCATGGAGCCCAGTGTCCCATGACCCATGAGATCATGACCTGAGCCAAAATCATGAGTCAGACACTTAACCTACTAAGAGACCCAGGTGCCTCCTTTGCTACATTTTTTAAAAAATCATTTACCTATGATGATAGGCTGATACCCAGTTTCTCCAATTACAAGAGAGACATACTGTATGATAATGTGATTTTTTTTAAAGCAAAGTTATAAAACAGTAAGAAAATTAACATGGTTATTTTATATTAAATACCACTCACACTATGCCTATGTAAGGATAGGCTATCCACTTCCATACAAGTCTTTTATACACAATGTTCTACACAATGAATACTTAATGACACAATCTCATACATTTCTTGCCATGTAGTTATTAGATTTCCACACAAAGACACACACAATAGATTAGTTTATTAACTGTATGGCATGATGATTATATACCGTCCACTAAGTGGAAGTGGATCATCATAAAGGTCTTCATCCTCATTGTCTTCATATTGAGCAGGCTGAGGAGGAAGAGGAGGAAGGGGAGGGGTTGGTTCTATCATCTCAGGCATGGAGGGGGAGGAGGTGGAAGGGGAGGCAGGAGATTCAGGCACACTCACACAAAAATTCACAGTAATTTCTGACTTTTTTTGCTTTTTAATTTCTCTAAAAATGTTTCTACGCAGTACCAATCCTTCTTTATCATTTGTTTTACTTTCAGCACATGTATTATGGAAGGGTCCATGTCATAAAAGAAGTCAAAAGCAGTCTTGAATAATTGGAACCCTTCATTAGCTAGATTACCTAATGTTAATTTGTTTTTTGGCACTGCTTCTTCTATATTTTCTTCCTCATGATCTGGCACTGGTTTGAAAGACTCATCTCCATCAAGTTGTCTTCTGTTAATTCCTCTGCTTAGATCTTGAATTTCTCCAAAATTGGTATCTTGAAGGCCTTCATCCTACACCTTTGTTGCCATATTCTCAATCTTATGATTTCCTTGATTGGCTCTGTCTTAAATACTCTCAAGTTATGCACAACATCTGGACACATTTTCCTCCAGCAGGAATTTACTATTTTGGGAATCATGGTTTTCATGGCTTTTTCTATAACAGCGATGGCATCTTTAATGGTGTAATCCTTCCAGACTTTCATGATGTTCTCTCTGTTAAGGTTCTCTTCCATAGCATTGACAATCCTTTCCATATGTACTGTGTGTAATGAGCCTTAAAGGTCCTTATTATCCCCTAATCTAGAGGCTGATTATAGAGACTTTGTTTTTGGGGACAAGTAGGCCACTTTGATGCCCTTGGTGTTGAGCTCATGGGGTTCTGGGTGGCCAGGGGCATTGTCCAATATCAGAAGAATTTTAAAAGGCAGTCCCTTAGTGACTTGGTATTTCCTGACTTCAGGGACAAAGCATTGATGGTACTAATCCAGAAGAAAAGGGTTCTTGTCCAGCCCTTCTTGTCATACAAGCAAAAGATTGGTAGCTGGTGTTCATCTTTTCTCTTCAAAGCTTGGGGTTAGAAGCTTTATAAATAAAGGCAGTTCTGATCATAAACCTGACTGCATTTACATAAAATAGTAGGGTTAGCCTGTTCCTTCCTGCCTTAAATCCTGGGGCTTGCTTCTCTTCCTTACTAATAAATGTCCTTTGTGGCATTTTTTTCCCCCAGAATAGGACACTTCCATCTGCATCAAAAGCCTGTCCAGGCAGATATCTTTTCTCCTCAGTGATTTTCTTAATGATATCTGGGAACTGCTCCCTCTTGATCAACAGAAGCTGCTTCTCTTGTTATCTTGACATTTTTTAAATACAAACTTCCTTCTATAATATTCAAACCATCCTTTGCTGGCATTAAATTCTCTAGCTTTAGATCCTCCACCTTTCTTTTGCCTTAAGTTGTCATATAATGACTTCACTTTCTCTTGAGTCATATCAGACTCAGTTGTATATATTGCCCATATTAGGCATATATGTACGCCTTTCTTTTCGTAATCCTGCACCCACATAAAAGCTGCACTTTCAATGAGATTAAAAGGAATTTCACAAAAAGTGCAAGGTTTTTATGCCTGCTAGTGTGGCTGCCATCATTGATTCATAAATTTCTTTTTCTTTTTTTACAATAGTTCATATGCTGGACTCGTTTATTTTGAAATGGTGGGCAACTGCAGCTACAGACTTCCATCTACCGTACAGATGAAGCAATTCAACTTTTTCTTGTAATATCATGACTTTTCTCTGCTTCTTGGGCAAACTTCCAGCATCGCTGGTGACACTTTATGGGTCCAATGGTATTATTCAAGGCTAATGATATTATACTAAACATGATGAAAAATATACAAAAATATACAAGCCTTTCCTTGGAAAGGCTAGAAAAAAAATGCCCATCTCAATAGCAATGAGCATCACTAACATCCAGATTGTGATATTGAAATACTACTCATTAAAAGCAGGGCTGCTTGGGGGACCAGCTCATTTCTGATCTAGAGAAAATAATGTATAAGGTGAGTTTAAGAGATCCTATTACTGTAGTTAGTAAGGAAGCTATCAGAAGATACAAGGGTGTGCCAAAATGGATGAAAACATACCGTATGTGTTTAAATGCATACATTCATAATGACACACATACAACTAATTTCCTTTGTACAACACAGGGTTAATAGAGTACATCATAAAACATTTGTTTTGTCTTTTTTTATATCAAATGATCCCTGCATAACTAAGGCAAAATTTCTCTTTGTAGACGCCGTGAACTAATAAATGAAGAAAGAATGATAAATTGGGTTATCAATAGTTTACAATAAATCATGAATTATAAAATCTAGGCATCAAGCATTGGTGGCTTCTAACATCAGCCACCTTTCTGATACAAGATTCGAAACTACCATGAAGAAATCTTACAAATAACTCAACTTTAATTTATCTGATTAAACTTCTATATCCAATTACTAATGTCCAAGAAACACAGAGGGCAGAGGAACATGTTAAACCAAAAACAAGATAAAAATCGATATAGGAAAAATAAGCTAATTTCTTCAACAAATAAATTGCGAGGAAAAAAAGGAATGAAAATGAAATACATTAATCGAAAAAAAAACTATAAAAACGTACCTACTCCCACCTGACTGCCAAAGGAAAAAAGACAAAACAAAGCCATACAGCTTAGGTATATGCATTTGGATAATGAAACTATATAGAAAAGTACAGTGTGATACCAGAAGGGTGTTTATTTTTGGGGAGAGGATGGGTGTTGTGATGGGGAGATGCATGGGGGAGTTTATCGGTGGCAGGAAAGGTTTATCTCTTGACAACGAGGGTGGTTGTTCAACTTATGATAGCACATTAAGCTGTACCCTTGCTTTATGTCATTGCTAATATCATAAATTTTACAAAGGGAATAGGCAGCTTGATTTTGTAGACATGTGGAAATTGAGGATTTGTACAAAATCTAAATGAAGATGCCAAGTAAATATTTGCACATACGTTTTTTTTTCATTCAGGAGAGTTGTTTAAGGAGAGTTTAATTAATTAAGAAGAGATGTAACCGATCTAAAAATGGAATCCTGATGTAGGAGACAACCCCTATTTAAGGAATGGACCCCAAAAGTAAAAATAAAAAATATTCTGAGAGGTAGGAAGAAAACTGTAAGCCACTATCATTTCACTTTGTACACTTCTGGAAGTAGAAAGAGGGAAAAAAGTGTAAGGCAAGTGGCTCCCTTTTAAGACCTCATTAGGTAGTTGCACGTATTTCTTTTCACATCCATTGGCCTGAATATAAAACCACAAGGAAGGCTGGGAAATGTGGTTCCTTATGGTGTTGCCATGAGACCAGAAAAAAGATGACTATGCTGTTACTAAGAGGAAGAAATCATCTTATTTAGAACATTCATGATGGGATGATTTTCCATTTCTCTGGGAGGCCTGGAGTTAGAATGTGAAATGCACACATTGAACCAGGTGCACTAGGAACAGAAGTGCCTGATAGATGTGGAGAAACAAGGTCAGTAGATGTTAGTAAGTAGGAAGGATGTAGGCAATAGAGCAAGATGTCCTGGGATTCTGAAGAGTAGAGTTTACTATGAACTGTTGTTGTTTAAGAATAAAGTGTTAGAAGGGCACCTGGGTGGCACAGTCTGTTGAGCCACCCACTCTTGGTTTCGGCTCAGGGTCGGGAAATGGAGACCAGGGAAGGGTGTCAGGCTCTGTATGCAGCCAGCCTGGAATTCCTCTCTTCCTCTCCCTTTGCCCCCAACACTGCCAACCCCCCCCCCCCCCCCGCACGCTCTCTCTCTCTAAAGTAAATAAATAAATAAATAAATAAATAAATAAATAAATAAATCTTTTCTTAAAAAGGAATAAAATGTTAGAAATGAAAGACCTATAAAGCAGTGGCAATCTGGATGAACATTGGCCTTGCCTCCTCCTGTTCCTTGGTATGTGGGCATGGAAGAATCAACAGCTTCCACAGGAGGGCTGCAAAGGAGCAGGTCCTGAGCTGAGCCAGGTTTCCCTTTAGGAAAAGAAAGTGAAGGAAGGCTAAAGAATTCAACAACACATCTTGTAGAAATTAAATCTCATCTGGAAAAAGTGCTTCCCCCTGTATCTTGCGACTTGGAATTTCTGTTACTCTTCTTACATTGAGGGGACACGGAATACAAAGCACTAGTTAATTCTGTTCTAGTTTTTTAAAATTAGCTGTTTAATTAAAGTATATTGAAATTGTTTAAATAACAATTTATTTGTATGTTTTATAGTAATCCATTTCAGGCACATCAAAGTTACATTTTTAGAATATGCAAATATTATTTAAAAGGATTTATATTTATGAAACATTATACATTTTTATTATAAAGTACCAGCAATAGATTGTTTTCTGTCATTTCAAACTGTCAAGAATTAGAGTAAAACCACAAATCGTTATGTAACTAGGCTAAATTTCATAGTATCCTGGTCCAAAATCATTTGGACTACTTTGTTTTACCTGACCCAGGAACTTAGCCCTTAAATATTTTCGTGGGAAACAATAATCATTAGGGCAATTCCAGGGGCTAAACATAATTCCGTGAAACTACAGCAAATTGATCTTCTACCATATCCTCCAATATATAAATTTTTATCTATTTTACCTTTTTAAAAACATGAATCTGGGCATTTTTAAATAAATATAAAAATATTGATTGATTGTCATATTTATTTCCATCTACTTCAAGTTTCATTGCTAAATACTAACATAGCTTAGCAAAATTTTCCATACATGCAAAAGGTTACCCTTTCTGTAAATATTTGATCTAAGTAGCAGAAGCAGGTCAATAACATTTTTTTCTTTGGGGGAACTCTAATACGGATCTGAAACTAAAATGGTAAATAATTTTATCTCACAAATGAAATCTCATTACATGGTAGTAGCTTTCCAGGACACAGTTGGAGAAGAATTGTGTGGCTGAGCAAAGGTCAGGGAGCGATAATGCCCCATTACCACCATCTGCCCGGATGCAGAAGAGGGAGCAGAGGCACGCATGCCACATGGTATTCGTTACTGTTCTAGTATCTAGAAACATATCCATGTTTTCACCAAATACATTCAGACTTACAGGTGAATTAAATGTTCAAAATATTGCAGGTATGAAGAGATACCTACTTAATGATATTAGTATTAACATAATCTTTAGCACATAATATGAATTCTCAAGAAATCTAAATTTCAACTGAATCTTTGAAAGAGTTATTGCTATGATAATTTTTATTTCAATATGATTTAGAGAGAGATCTTACAAATTTGTAAAAAGCCAAGTGTAGGAGCGGCACCTGGGTGGCTCAGTCAGTTAAGTGTCTGACTTGATTTTCGCTCAGGTCATGATCTCAGGGTCCTGAGATTGAGCCCCGTGTGGGGCTCTGTGCTGGGTGTGGAGCCTGCTTAAGATCTTAAGATTCTCTCTCTCCCTCTTCCTCTACCCCTCCTCACACACACACACACACACGCTTTCTCTCTCTCTCAAAAAAAAAAAAAGTGTAGGAAAAACCATAATAATATAAATACAGTGGTAATTTTAATGCTTCTACGGGCATGTTTATTGTACCAGCTCATACACCACAAGGAGTTCCTTTAAAATATGTGTGTTCTATTTAAAATATACATCTGAAAGGCATACATAATATTATTCACTGCATAGGAGCTACAACAGTAAGAATGCACATAAAAATTAACATAGTATAAGAGTTGAGTGAAATAGTATTGTTTAAAAGAAAACCACAGGCCCAAAATGATGTCACTTAAATCTAGTTTCCAAACCAGGCTTAATACTTAATATAATTGCAGTTTCACTCTCCTCCAGAAATGCAGTCTTAACTGGTCAGTAAAGACTTTTTTCCATCATCACCAATGAGTCTGCTTAGAGCCCTCTCCATTCCCCTCAACCCCAAAAGGAAGATTAGGTAATCTGCATAAGACCCCTAGCCCTCTCCCCAAGGGAAGCAGCCTTACTTGAAACAATCCTTTTTCTTTGCTAATAACTTTCTTGCCTCATCCTCCTTTTATAAAAACCTTCCATTATGTACAACTCCTCAGAGTGCCCCTCTATTTGCTAGATGGGATCCTGACTGATTTATGAATTGTTTGATAAAGCCAATTAAACCTTTAAAATTTACTTGGTTGAGTATTTGTTATTTAACAGTATGTAAAGGTTAAATGAAAAAAATAAACAGTAAGGCAGAATCAGAAAATTTTAAAACATTCTGGAAAGCACAAATTACCAAAATAAAAATTGATTCACAGACTGTGAGTTTAGTAAATGAGTCAGTTCCCTAATCTTAGAATAATGATAATAATAAAAGAGATTGGAGTTTTCAGGATCAGTTCAGTTATTTTCTTTAGAATGGCATCTGGCTGGTAGTATGTGATTTAAAAAATTAATCCTATGTTTAAAAAAAAATTAAAAACCAAACAGTATCTATTCATAGTATGACATTACCAGCAAAAAAGACTGACAACCATTCGTTTGATCGCCCCAATTTTCACCATATGTGAGTCAAAGTAGATCAAACTGAAATAGAAGGGGGAAAAAATGGCTGACACTTGCTTTGTTATCTGAAGGTGAATAAATCTACCAGCCTGAAAAATGGTAAGGAGATGACTCATTTCCCTACTATTGCCTAGCTTGGATCTAGGGTCTGATCAGCTTTCCTCCGAACCCAAAAAAGGATATCTGTAGCCAGAGCTGCTTTAACAACCCTCTTTTTACATGCTTTCTAAGATTAAATTTTGCATTAATGAAAATATCTGGAGTCTTCTGTGGCTAAGCATTTGGTTTACTACATCTGGGAATGGGAGATGAGAAAATGCCATGAGAAAGTGCAAAAGGAGACTATTTTTGGCAAAAGGACTATATATAGATTAGAATTATATAGAAATATCTTTACCTTCTCAAAGTGATCAACCAGACAACAAAAGCAAGAGAGATGAAGTTCAGAATTTAGCTAAATTGACTGTTAGTGACCAGTAATTAAACTTAAGTCTGTTCGCATTTACCGTTCCTCTAGCTGAAAACCTAAGAAACGTGTTCTAACAGCAACCAGGTAAAAAAAATGAAAGGAACTAGGAGAAGTTACAGACATTATTTATGAGTCATCAGTGGAGAAAACCTTCATTCCTAAAGGATGAGTAATTGAGAAAAAAAAAATCAACACGGGAGATGTGAAAATATTTCGTAAGAAGTAAAATGACTAACAAGACACGAAAGGAAAAATTACTTTTGAAAAATATATGCTATAGTATTCCTAAGTAAATTGTATAAAAACTTAAGCTATATATATTTTTTAAATGATTGTATTTATTGTGAGAGAGAGACAAGAGAGAGCACAAGCAGCGGGAGGAGCTGAAGGGGAGAGAGGGGGACAAACAGACTTCCCCCTGAGTGGGGAGCCCTATGTGGGGCTCATCCCAGGACCCTGAGATCATCACCTGAACCAAAGTCAGACGCTTAACTGACTGAGCCACGCAAGTGCATTAAGCTATATGTTTTTTTATAAAATTAAGGAACCATGTGTTTGATTAAATATGACAAAAATTAAGTACAAAATAATATAGCAACAAAATACAGGATAAAAATATAGAAGAGATTGGATAAAAGGGAGATGTTAATAAAAATGGAGCTTAATGAGCTATTGAAATGTAAAGAAACTAAAAGTTGTCACACATTTAAAATATTTGTTAAAAGCAGAATTGGGGGGGGGTGGCGCCTGAGTGGCTCAGTTGTTAAGCGTCTGCCTTCGGCTCAGGGCGTGATCCTGGCGTTATGGGATCGAGCCCCACATCAGGCTCCTCCGCTGGGAGCCTGCTTCTTCCTCTCCCACTCCCCCTGCTTGTGTTCCCTCTCTCACTGGCTGTCTCTCTCTCTCTGTCAAATAAATAAATAAAATCTTTAAAAAATAAAATAAAATAAAAGCAGAATTGGGGGGGGTGCCTGGGTGGCTTAGTCTTTAGCGTCTGCCTTTGGCTCAGGTCATGATCTTAGGGTCCTGGAATAGAACCCTGCATCTGCATCTCCCTTTCCCTCTGCTCTCCCCCCGCCTCGTGTTCTCTCTCTTTCTCTCTCTGTCAAATAAATAAATAAAATATTTAAAAATAAATAAATAAAAGCAGAATTGGCACAGCAGAAAATGAAATTTTGAGATAAACACTGAGAAACACTATGAATACAAAGGAAAAGGAGCTAGTGATAGAAATGAGTGAGAGATGCTATTGCAATTACAACAGAGAAAGCACATCTAACATCACACTGAAATTCTAAAAATAAAATGAAACAAATAGAAAGATAACATTAAAGATTGTAAAAGTAAATCAAACTGGGCTGAGTAAAGCTCTGAATATGCATATCAAATCTGCATACGTATATGACGCATACACACAACTAGGAAAAAAATAAGAAAAATATGTAAACTTCTTAAATTTCAAAAATATTTACCTTTGAAAAGAATAGGGAGGAAGAGGTGAGGTGGGAAAAGGGAGGAAAAAGGAAAGAAAAAGTTAGCTTTTATATAGACTTCACCTTTAAGACAAGGGAACACTAGCTACTTAGTTATATAGTTTTGAGTGTTCAGTTTTCCATTTTGTGAGACCAGCTAAAACATATTTGCATGTAAGTATGTGCTTAGAAATCTTTGTACCCTTCTAATGGAAAAGGTGCATTGGTTGACAAGTTTTAATCAAAATAGGAATTCAAGAATAGGGAACTAAGAATAAGTTTTAAAAAATTGGTTAACGTTGACTTAGACTTAATAATTATTGCAAACAATTTTAAATATGATAACTTCAAAAATTATTTGGTATTAATAAACTAGATGAAAAATTATAGACTTTCAACTAAAAACTGAAAGACACGCTAAATTTTCTGTTTTACAGGAAGAAAGGGGATTAAATATGCTGTTTTCATTTTATTGATGATTAAGAAAAAATAAGTTCAGGGCACCAGGGTGGCTCAGTTGGTTGAGCAACTGACTCTTGGTTTCCACTGAGGTCATTATCTCAGGGTCATGAGATCAAGTCCTATGTCAGGTTCAGTGCTCAGTGTGGTGTCTGCTTCAGATTCTCTGTCATTCTCCCACTGCCCCTGCCTCCCCCACTTGTGCTATAAATAAATAAATAAATAAATAAATAAATAAATAAATAAAATCTAAAAAAATATTTTAAAAAAGAAAAAATAAATTCACCTATATTTTTTGCATATATATATATATATATATACACACACATATATATAATTGTTATGTATTACAGAGTCTTACTGGTTGAAGACAAATGGCATGTATAGTTTCCAGAATGCTAGAAGAATCAAAATTTGATGACATTTACATTATAATCATCGAGGAAATAGGAAATTAAAAATATGAATTAAGAACAGAAAACAGAATGACTCAGGTAGGATCAATTGCATCTCTAATAACAGTAAATACAAGCAGCTAATCAGATTAAAAATCATTCAAAAATATATTCTCAATTATGTAATTTTTGCAACAGAAACATAAAAAGCATCAAAGCAAAGTTAAAAGTGTTGCCAAATATGTTACTCAAACATACACATACATATGCACACAGACACACAGACACACAAGCACACAAAATTAAACAAGATAGTAAATATTGGTGTCTAGTATCAGAAAACAATAGAGGACAAAAAGCGCCAAGAGCATTTTACTGCAATTTCTAAAGAAGTTATAATAGATATAGGCATTTGTGTATCAAATAAGAGAGTGTGTGTGTGTGTCTGTGTGTACTTTTTAAAAAGTGAATTAATGGACAGTTCTGGGATTTTATAACCAACTGTTTATTGATGAAAATTTTACACTAACATTTTATAATTTTTCTTTTTTAATCTGCCCAAGATTGAATCTTTTAACAAGTAGTTCATCAATAAATCATAACAGAAAAATAAATTTGGATTTGATATTTTCATCTATTTATGATTTTTTAAAATTGTTTAAAACAATTAAACAGATAAAAAATAATTTGCACACACTAACAATCAAATTTTATTTAATGAAGAAACACTATGAAATTTCTCCTTCAAATCAAGAATAAGAAAATTATTTCTTCTGTCAAATTATTTTAGAAATATAGCCAATGCAATAAGATAAATGAAGCTATAACCATTAGAAGGGAGATTATTATTATTATTTGTAATGATATACTAATGTATGGAGAATGTGTTAAATCCTTAAAAATGTGGAGACACAATATTTCAATATGAGAAGATGTAAAATTAAAAAAATATAAACTTTGGAAGAATCTATCATTTAATTCAATACCGTTATTTGGGAAAGTGATAAGCTGATTCTAAGGCACTTTTGGTAAAGAAAAGGATGGAAAAATATTAGTAGGGACTTGCATATGAAAAATAATACACATTTTAAAGACACAATAAGTTAAACAATGCACTAAGCAGTTACAGATGTATGCATCAAAGAAACTAAAAAGAAAATGCATGAATCAACCTTAGCATATATAAATTTTTAGTTTAAGTTAGACATGAAAGAAATACTGGGTTGCTTAATAGATGTAACTGGGCAGACACACTTAATCACCTGGATAAAAAAACAACACCATTAAATATGGATTACAATCATAAAGTAAGTTTTATAGGGAATAGAGACCTAAAAAATGGAATCATGAGAATCCTTTATCAGTGGTTCTCAAACCACTGTGAAACACTAGATTGTGCTATGAAACACAAGTTTGTCATTTGTTAAGAGAAGTTGTCAGGAAAATATACCCAAATATGTTTTAAGAAATGCTGACTTACACAAGGTAAGCATGTTTTTGTTTGTTTGTTTGTTTGTTTGTTTGTTTTAATGTAGAAATACATAGAAATGTTACTAAACCTCATAAAATGTCAGGACAGGGCTATAGTTTGCAGTATTTTACAACTGGTTTACTCAAGATACTTTTTTGAGAGCACTTTTGTTTTGGTCAGGTGTCTTGGTCACAAGTGGCAGAAAATGCAATAGAGAATATGATGTGAACTAGGAACATGAACACTGTCACAACAAAGCCTCTCTTTCTCTCTCTCGAAGTTCTTTTTCTCTAAATACATTGGCTTCTGCATTTTCTACAGCAAAATGGACTTTTTCTCCAGGATGGGAAATATGGGTAGAGACCTTTGGGAAACATGTTTTTCCTGCATAGTAAATTACATCAGTTTGAAAATTTAGAGCAGGAATCTGATTGAGCTGGCTTAGATCATACGCACATCTTTTGGGTAAATCACAGGGGTCAGTGGTAGGCAGAGAGTGAAGTACTAGGATTAGCCAAGACTGGACCATGAGCCTAACTGTATGTTCTGTTAACAGGAGAATGAAAACCCAGACATGGCCATACCCCTTCTAGCCACACTCATTAATATTTTCTGGAAAATTGTCTGTCAGAATATATTCTGGAAAATGCTGCTTAGGAAGAAAAAATATAATTTAATAATTACAACCATTCCAAACATCTTCGAGTGATAATTTAGAATGTGCAAAACATTATTCTAAGTGCTTTCTAACTTCTTTAATCGTAATACAAAACTTAAGCCTCATCGTGGTCCTTTGAATAGGCATTATCAATTTCTTCATTTTAGAAGAAATAAGCATCTTTAGGAACTTATATAGCTAGAAAATGGAAGAGTTGGAATCAACCCTTAACAATTAGAAAAAAGAGGATTATTATATTTTAAGAGATCAGCTCAACAAACCACTCTTGATGTCAGTGATTTTGATATCATCTTTTGGACAACTAGTACTGTAAGAAATTATTGATTGGTAGTAACATAAACTTAAAGCATGAAGTAACAGAAATAATTACATGGTATTATATTGTATAAGGATTAGCAAACCAAGTACTGTACTTTTAAAATACATATCAGGAAGATTTTTAGTCTTGTTTTTTTATTTTGAACACTACTCATGGTTTTTTGATTTTAAGGAATAGTATATGTATTTTTCATCTGTTATATTTAGCATAGAAAACCATTTGGTAACTCTAAAGTAAAGGCTTAAAAATAATTTGAAATAACAAAGATATGTGGTTGGCAAAGTAATTGGAAATTGACATGAATTCATGAAAATTAACACAAATAATGAAATGACAATTCACTAAAGTGGATTGCTTTACCACCAAAAAGGTCAGATTTGTGAACCCTTAGTAAAAAGGAAAATTAAGGTAAGTTGTTGGAAAGGCGTAGAGAAGGCTTCTATCTTGTTCTGTCTCAAAGATCGGAAAAAAATTATGTGTTGTGTGAGTTCTGCTCTTTGAGGCAATCAGTGTTTATGTCTTCCTATATTAAATGAAAGTATATTGAACACCTGTTCAATGCCAGTCACTGGAGATGTGACCTTGAATAGAGATAAGACCATGGTCTTCCTTTTATGGTGCTGAAAAACCTGAGAATGATCTAAGAAAGTAATTTTGAATGTTATATGCATGTTACAAAAAGGTTTTTTTTCCCTTCTTCAATTCTGAAACTCCAACCAAGTGAAAATAATGAGCTATAAAGTAGTAGTAGTAGGGGGTGGCTAATAATGGTGAATTACATCAAAGAACATACAGTGTTCTTGTATAAAGTCACTGTAAGTTTGAAAAAAAGATTAAAAACCTTCTGACAGCAGTTTTTTTTTTCTGAGGATGTGTGTGTTTGAGTGTGTGTGTGTACATTTGTGCATGCACATATGTGTGTGTAGTAATGTATTCAGGTAATCTGAATCTAGGTATGGGTGTGTGGAATTATTTTTAGTTCCTTAGAATTGGATAAATTGAAAGCTCATCGGGAGCTAGAAAATAGGGCACATCTGAGGGGATTCAAGCAGAGCATAACTGATCAGAGTACAGTTAAAAAGAAAATACATATATCACTAATTTCTCTGGATAAACATTTTCTTCTTAAAGTTTGAATACATAGCCATGCATGTGTATATGCAAACATATGGACATGCACAAGTACACACACACACACACACACAATCAATAAATAACCAATCTGATGTTATAGAATTTTTTCAATACTGTGGGAGGAGAACATCATCATGAAGACTCTAAGAAAGAGAATTCTCCAAATAACTGAAGAACAGCGTTGCTGAGTAAGCAAGCATGCAGACATACCATGAATGCTTTTAGAAACAGGATATTAGTCTCCAAAGGGAGAGGAGAACAAAAGTGGTGACACTGGTTTCAATTAGCTGAAGACAAATACCTTGTCATGGCTCATCTGACCATTCATTCTGGCCTTCACTGTGAGCCAGGTAGATGTCTTTCTGGATTGGAGAATGTTTACCCAAAAGGTTGAGTGTTTGTTTTGTTTTTTTATATTATGTTAGTTACCGTACAGTACGTCATTAGTTTTTGATGTAAAAGGTAGAGTGTTGATGAGAAAATGTTCTGAAAAACAGATCTGAATCCAGGCTGTGTGCTCGCATAGCTAATTTTCCTGGTTTCCTTCTTATACAGTCTTTCAAGAGGGTGCTGCCTCAGAAAAAAATCACTACTATTCAAAGTGCATAATTTTAAGAAAGTAATCAGAATGCAACCTAAGCAAAAATATCACAACAAAAGAGGGAGCCAACAATGATGGTGAAAAAAATCAAATGAGGAACATAAGTCAATCAATATTCAGCAAAACTGTCTTTCAAGAAGTAGAACAAGATGAAAACATGTTCTCATAAAGAATGGTGAATAAAATTGTAGTAAATATGTGGATAATTCTAAACTAACATTGGCTGTATAAACAATAATAATTGTTAATTTGGAGATCAAAATAAATTAGATATAATTAAATACTAGACCACAAGGCTATGTACGTTGGGGTTGGGTGATCCAAATTTTAAAAGTTCTTTGTATTGTCTAGGAAGAAGTACAGATATAGATAACTTTAGATGTTTCAGGAATGCATGCTAAATTTTTAGATGTAACCACTAAGATAACAGAGGGTGTATCTTTCTACAGCAGAAAGAGAGAAGGAAATGAAAGCAGTAACAACAACCACCCTTGATCAATTTGGAAGAAGGTCCAGTGGTGTCAGGAAAATATGGAAAATTGGACAAATATAAATGGTAGAAATGAAAAAGTGTATCGGAAGCACATAAATGTAAATGGTCTGAATATATTTTGTAAAATCTCTAGATTGTGACATTGTATTAAAAAAGAAAAAAACCCATCAGGTGTACGGAGACATACTAGATATGCAAGAATAAGGATTACTTAAAATGAAAAGGACAGGAAAGCTTATCTCAGGCAAACAGTAGCAACAACAGAAAACTGGCGTCGTTATGTTAAAAACAGCCCAAACAGACCTACCTGCAAAAAACATGTCTGGAGGAGAAAAGAATCACTTTGTAGAACTAAAAGATTCAATTCACTTTGTAGGTATCTGAGATATGTATGTACTAAAAGCAATTCCTTCAGAATTCATGCCATTACACATTATAGTGCTATAAGAGAAACTTACAAGTCCACTTTCATAATGAAAGGATTGTATAGTAATCTCACAAGATTTATAGGTCAATTAGATAAAATATCATTAGGCATGTAGAAGAGTTGAAAAAAATAACAAGCTTGATGTAATGGACATATGTAGACTATTGCATTCAATTAAAGGAAATTACACATCATTTTCGAGGACAAGCATTGCTTACGGAAATTGACCATATAGTCTGTGACTTTTAACATAATTCAAAGTCAGTATTACACAGACTATTCTTTCTGACCCCAGTATATAGTTAAATATCAATAAAAAGAAAATTTACAAATAACTCATAAATATTCAACTTCAAAACATTTCTAAATAACTCAAGATGAAAAAAATCACAATAAAAAAAGAAATACAAAAATAAAGTTGTCAAGAAAAGAAACATGTTTGTATAAATTAGATGTTCAAAGATACACATCATCCTTATTCTTGTACCAGAAAATAATTCTTGAAAATATTCCATCCAACAGAAAAACAAATAACTAATAATAAAAAGTGGACAAATTGTATCATTAAAGGACTATTGCTAAGAGCTGATAAGAAATAGATTTATGCCTAAATAATTATAAGGATTCATTTTTTGCTATGATTATCTGTATATCGTTTCACCGGATCATAAATTTGGAAAAGAAACTAGTAATTTAGGTAGACATCCAATGCAATATATTTCTAGATAGGAAATGACTACTGTATCACTTTTTCTTTCTAAGCTCCAAGAGAATTATATTGTTCTGTTTGCTTACTTGAAGAGGGCTTCCTCACGACGAAAATGATCCCAGCTCAGAGAAGAAAAATAAGTGAAATCACGGCCTGGAGGCTGACGCGGGCAGCAAATGAGCTTGTTCATTCAATGAATGAGTTAACTCATCGGCTTAACGTGATCCTTTTGCATAGAAGCTGGCTGCCACCATCTTGTTTGCCAGCTCCGTCCTGGTACTATTTCCTTATGCTCAGCTCACAGACTTTCTTTCTGCCTGGCCCACATGGCAAGTAGACAAGTATGGAACAGGAGTTGCATGTCATGGAAAGAGCCCTTGAGTTGGAACAAGAAACCCTTGATTCAAATCTGAGCTTTTGATGACATTACTAATGACCTAGGTGACGTTATTCGTAACGTAAGTGACATGTGTTCTTTAACCTCTCTGCTGTTACCTGATATACGCTATGGCATTAGATAATGTATTTAAAAAGTTTGACACTATACACAAGTTACATACTAAAATTGCTGTTTTAAAGTAGGGCATATCATTTCTGTCTTTAATCCTAAATACCAGAAATCTATTTGTTTTCCAGGTATGAAAGTGAGGGGGTGACTGGGACACATATGCGTTCCCCTTGGCCTTCAGTGAGCTGCCAGTACAGTGGCAGGCAGACAGGGCAGGGCAGGAGCCCAGCCTGGAGTGTTACAGAACAGAAAGAAAACAGCTGCTTTTCTCCAGCAGGGACTCCGGTCAGTTTGCAGCCCATATGTTAAGAATATCCACCCTTCCTTTAATAAGAAAATCCTTTTGGAGTCATCATCAGCGTGCAGTCTATAGACTACAGGCATCAGCTTCAAGATACTGAAGAAAATGTGCACAAAGAAACAATCTACCAGCAGACATGACGAAAATTGGCACAAGACTCTGACAGACATAAAAGTGAGCAGTTAGGAGATGACATAAAGGATATGATATTATAGGGTCAGCCGAAGAAAGGGAAGGAAAGCAGGAGAGAGGGAGAAAAGGGATAATAAAGGCATAATCAGTTCATCTGGAGAATATTTACAAACTTACTCCGATTTTAAACTTCTCTACATTTAAGTTTTACAATATAATTAAGGAGCTAGTTTGCCTCAGCAGTACATTTGAGTTCAAATACTCTTCTATGTATTTGGTTAAGTACAGGAAGTTTACTTGTTTCAATGTCTTACCTGAAGCATACATCTTCCTGAAATGAAACATGATCTCATTTCTTTTCAAGAGTGAAATACGCTCCTACAAGCTAAAACACTTCTATTTCAAGGGAACATTATGCTTCCTCTGAAAGCTTTTATTCCTGTTTGGCAGGTTTGGCTTGTTTAGGAATCTATTTTTCATCAAACCCTGGAGGGCTATATGGAAAAAAGGAGTTTACATAATGGATTTAAGCACAAAACTTAACAATGAATTAGCTTCTCTGTGCTAAACAGAATTTGTGCCAAATAGCAACATGCAAACAAAAAAATACTTTTGAAAAAAGTGGGTAAGGTGAGCATATTTCTCCTCCGTGTTTTTGCTCATATTACTATTCATTTGAATGCAGAAGTGGTTGGGGGCAAGTGGTTTCAATTCGCAGAAGCAGAAGTGAACCCTTGAAAATGCTACTCTAGCCATTCTGTGAGTTTGACTATCAAGTTATTTTCTTTAGTTAATATGTTCGGTTTTTTTCAAGTTTAGGGAAATGTCAATTTTGTTTTCTCAACCTCAGGACCATAGTAAATTTCAATTTTTAAAATATTTCTTATTATCTAATCATATTTCAAAGAAACAGAAATAAAAAGGAATATTTAGAAGGCTAACAAGAAAATAGATGTGGGTAGTTTGTTGTTCTCGTTTTGGTATACCGCTGTTGAAAATGAGCAATGAGTGGAAATTTTGTGGCAACCCCTAAAATTATCTAATTGGATCCAGGAACTAGGTTCAGCCAGAAGCATGCTTGCTTTACTGGAGAAAGTTTTAGCAACCAAAAATATGTTGGGTCACTTTTTTGTTACCAAAATAAAATCATAGGACCCTCACTTTTTTCTTGTTTTTTTTCCTTTCTTTTAATATTTTATTAGTTTTTTTTTTAAGACTGGATTTCTTAGATAGAAGGATGGAGAACAGAAAATTGTAAATTTAATTCACTCTCAGTGCTGCTTATGAAAAGATATTTATAATATCAAAGGTTCAAAATGAACGTCCTCCCCTCATACTCTTTTCCTTACAGAGCAACACAGGTGTGAGGCATTAAGACAAAGTGGAAGCTTCGCCTGGAAATGGAAGGTGAAAATGGTTGCACCTTTATATTTTAATCATAACCTAGTTTGCAGTTCTAACTTTGAGACTCTGGAGAGGTAGAGGGGTTTAAAAATAGCTTTACATGTAATGATCTTTCCTTAATACATTTATGCTAAACTCTCTTTACATTAATTCCTACAATGGGCCACTAATTTTTAAGAAAATACTCCCTTGAAAAATTGGGCATTTTTGGACCTACAAATCTCTTATCCTATGTTATGGTAGACTCATGTACATTTGAGGAGAAGCTGAGAGAGCTGAACTGTTTTGGAAAGGAACAATCTAATCTTAGAGGAACTGAAAGATTAAGGTTAGCACGGTTTGGTAGTCATTATTTGTTAACAAGAGCGGGTACCAAAATGTACCTTGTACTTTGTTTTCTTTGAAAATATGCTCTTCAATACCATCTATTTCCTTACTTAATATGTATGCTTACCTATTTCAGAAGAACTTTTAATTAAAAATAAAATCAGATGGACAATTGTGCTATTTGTCATTCACTTTCTCATGTTTTTGTTCTATGCCTACTACTTAAACAGGCAAAACTTTGTCTCTTACCAAGTAGTATTCTCATTTTTCAGGAGAAGCATTTAAACAAAATGATCAGCTGTCAATGCTGAAATCGCAAGTCTTTTGGGAAAAGAGCAATCTTTAGAGTATCAGTTTCTTCCATTTCCTGTGTGTTGTGTTAATATTACTTTAGGTTATCTTATCTATATTTTTATTATAAAATGCAAAGTTAAAAAGTGTTGAAAACAGGAGTTTTAAGTGTCTTGGTGGATAGACTCCTAAAACTTTCCTGCTCATGGCATTAAGTATACAAACTTTTTTTTCTACATATGTTTATTCCCCCCCCCACTTTTAGGAAATATAATTTATTTGTTCAAAATGCCTTAATTTTAATTTTTTTATTTTTTTAAATGCTGTTATTTTTAGAAAACACATTCCAAGATAGGTTCTGTAAGTGTCCTTGCTAGTCAGCCTGCAGTCTTGCCTCAAACCTGGGAAAGATTCTTCAACCCAGGCTTTAACAATAAGATAGAATTTAAGCGTAATCTTGAAATTTTGATACAGAGCATTATAGTTCACACCTTGAGACTGGCAAGATGCATGTTTCATATATGCTCAGCAATTTCCCTACCCCTCATTCCTCTTAACATTATGTACATGAATCCTTTTGAAAATAGGACCTCCCTTACTAAGTCAAGAATTCTGATAGGGTATCTACTAAGTGCTTAGCACCTGCTTGGTTCTGGGTGTAGTCTGATAAACTGACAAAGTCCCTGCTATCATGGAGCTTACATTTCCTTCCCCCAGCCCTGCCTAGTAATGTGATTTGAACACAGTTAGTATCTCGTTGACAAACAAGTGAAGGCAGTTGCAGATATGATATAGTTATTTGTATATTCCCACTTCAAATATTAAGAAACCGACAAAGAAAGGAAATGTCCTGATCAAGTCATTTTGAAATTAAGTGCTAGTTGCATTGCTGCTATATGAAAAGTAAATTGCTTGTTCTTTCATTCACTTTAGCCTGGGGGTAAGGAAGAAAATGTATCAATAGAGTATGAAGTCTTTATAAAGATAGAACTTTCAGAAAAAATAGTATTTGTTTAAAGTCTAGTATAAAGGAGCAAGAAATTGATATTCATATTTCCAAACCTTATACAAACTATGTTTTGACATTGTTTGTGAAATTAATCCTATCATTTTATTGTAAAGGATTATTCAATTACTAAAGAATAAACAGAAATGAAAGGTTCATTAAAGAGTATTCAGTTGAAATAAAACAGTGTTTTAATATTACCTGCTCTCCTGGGGTGCCCATTGTTCATTACTAGCACTGGAGAATGCTGTGGATTGGTTCATTAAACACCATTCCAACCTTTTTCCTTCTGTACACATCTGCCTGCAGATTCTGAAATCTTAAAGTGACACTTCCCACGGACCTTGCCGCCAAGAGTCAGGATGAGAATTAGGTTCCACCAATAAGGTGTATTCGAACATATTTTAAAAGGTGAAAGCAAGGAATATTTGTGTTGCTTTGGATTTTCTTTTCTACTTCCAAGCAAGATCATGATTTCTAAAGCAATCCTCCACCATTCATTCCTCTCTTCCCTGGGCGTTGGGAGGCAGCTGTGGCAAAAGTAGTGGTGACAGCTAATTCCCAGTTTTCTGTGTATGGGGTTGCTTTTAAAGTGGAATGTTTGTACGCAGTAGTTCCAGTGGTGGCCTCAATTCCTGGATGTGTTTGTTCTGGAGTATTCTTTTCCAGTTTAGAGCCCACAGGTTTGGCTCTTCCTTTCATCATTTTTTGAAAGTCCTGTATTCTCTGGTTATGCCTTCCCCCCTGCTTTAAGTACTTAGATTTGTTTCTGAATAACACAGTACCATGTCAGACTATGAGTTGTTGCCCCATGTCTTCATCTCTTTCCATAATATGGTTTCGACAGGTCACATATCTGTTCAATTAAAGACTGCCTTTCTCAGCCTGCCTTACTGAAAGGTATGACCATGTGTCTAAGTTCTAGATAATGGAATTTAAACAGATGTTAGATTTGATACTTCTGGTTTTTGTCCTTAAAATGATACAGCATGCAATATTCTGGCACCTTTCCCTCTTACTGATCACTGTGTGAAGGCAAAAATTGAACCACTTCCCTGAATCCAGAAATAGAAGTTACATGTTGAGAATGGTAGATTGCTCTGAATAATTTTATGAGACATACATCTATCTTATTTAAAATGCTGGATTTTAGTCTTTTAATGGCATCTTAATCTTAAATAAAATATAACTTGGTTACTAGAAGTGGAACTCTACTGTACTAAAAAAAATGAGGCTTTGGTGCAGATACTGCAGTCTGGAAACAAGCGATCCTAATGACACCATTATAAACATTTGGTAAAACTGTCACTTGTCATCCTTAAAAAAGGTAGTCTACTTGCTGAAAGAACATGTAACCTCCATGAACTGTTTGGAAGAACTCAGAACATTGAAAAAACAGATTGTTTAGGCATGTCAGCTGTTTCTTGTTGTGCAAAGTTCTATGACAAGATGTACTTGGGCTGGTTATAAGAGGTGATTTTAAAGAAGTCTCTTTCAGCAATTGCTGGAGAGGATGTGGAGAAAGGGGATCCCTCCTACATTGTTGGTGAGAATGCAGGTTGGTGCAGCCACTCTGGAAAACAGTGTGGAGGGCCCTTAAAAAGTTAAAAATTGAGCTACTCTATGACCCAGCCATTGCAATACTGGGTATTTACCCCAAAAATACAGACATAGTGAAGAGAAGGGCCATATGCACCCCAATGTTCATAGCAGCATTGTCCACAATAGCTAAATCGTGGAAGGAACCGAGATGCCCTTCAACAGATGACTGGATTAAGAAGCTGTGGTCCATATATACAGTGGACTATTACTCAGCTATCAGAAAGAATGAGTTCTCAAAATTTGCTGCAACATGGACGGCACTGGAGGAGATAATGCTAAGTGAAATAAGTCAAGCAGAGAAAGACAACTATCATATGATTTCTCTCATCTATGGAACATAAGAACTAGGATGATCGGTAGGGAAAGAAAGGGATAAAGAAAGGGGGGGTAATCTGAAGGGGGAGTGAAGCATGAGAGACTATGGACTCTGGGAAACAGACAGAGGGCTTCAGAGGGGAGGGGGTGGGGGAATGGGATAGACCGGTGATGGGTAGTAAGGAGGGCACGTATTGCATGGTGCACTGGGTGTTATACGCAACTAATGAATCATCGAACTTTGCATCAGAAACCAGGGATGTACTGTATGGTGACTAACATAATATAATAAAAAAACATTAAAAAAAAAGAAAAAAAAATAAAGAAGCCTCTTTAACAGTAAATAGGCCTCCAGTGCCCACATTAAAACTTCTCGGTTAATTGGGGTCCATTCTAGTTTCAAAGGTTGAATTAAGGGTGAGCTTTCCTATCTAAACTAATATTTTCAGATAGTTTCAAAGTAGACACCATTAAATTGAAGGGAAGCAGAAACGTGCTGAGCAAAGAAACCAGTAAATATAAAAAGGTCGTCTGCAAGCATAGAAACCTTGTCTAGATGAGATCTTTGGTGATGGTTATTTGCCTGTGGATCTGATGGTCAGTAACTAGACCAAAAGCATACTAAGTTTTTTAGGGACTGTATTGATTTGTAAAAGCCAATGTGTGTTTGACCTTTAAAGCAACTCTAGAAGCTTCCCAAGGTGGCTTTGCAGAATATAGCCCACAAAATGTGTGCAGTCTCTGATGAACTAGCATCCTGTTCTCTTGTAAGGAGGTAATTATAGGGTCATCAATATTTTTGAGAGTGAAAGGGACACATGTAGAACAACGAATTCATTCATTCAATATTAAACCAGGACAATATATATAAATCAGGATGGTCACAAGAAAACCAGTCCCTATGGCAATAGAATAGTGGATAAATATCCCACAGTAAAAAAAGATCCCATAGTAAAAAAATAGGAACCACAAATGACAAGGGATGAGAGAATCCCAGAAAATATAATCAGGATCTATTCTAATAATTTCACTGCCAGACAAGGGAATGTTTGCAATTCTTATCCAATAGGATTTGACTATTGCTTTGAAAAATGACAGTTGTGTTTTCCTTTTCTTCATTGTTTAGAAGGCAGCTATCTATGCTTACCACTCTACCTACAACACTATACTCTTCTGTTTTTTTTTAATAAGACTTTATAATATTGGGTGTGTACATATGTGTAGAGGGAGCAGATATGTGGAATGAAGTTGTACACTGGAAATTTGGTGGCAGGCTGCAAGTTGCATCCTTTTCCCTCCTTATAGTAATGGTCACCCACTCAAAAGCCACATTTCCCAGCTCCCCTTTCAATGAGATGTGGGCAAGTTACTAGTTCTCCTCAGTGAAATGTGAAAAGAAGTGATGTGTGATTCTTCCAGTTGTGCCCTTAGAAGGATTGTATACACGTTGTCCTATCTGTTCTTTCCTATCCCCCCCCCCCCCACGCACACACTCCTGGGAGATCGTGATGAATAGAGTAGCCACCTTGGAAAGGGATACCTTGTGCTGAGGAAGGTAAAGCTGAATTGCTATTTTTGTCTTTTGGTTTTTGTTGTTGTTGTTTTTAAAAGATTATTTTATTTAAAGAGAGCATGGGGCAGGGGCAGAGGGAGGGGAGGGGAGAGAGAGAATCTTAAGCAAACTCCCCACTGAGCATGGAACCCAAGGTGAGGCTCAATCAAATGACCCTGAGATCATGACCTGAGCCAAAACCAAGAATCAGATGCTTAACCTACCGAGCCACCCTGGCGGCCCAGAATTGCTGTCTCTTATCCTTACCTTAGATATAAAGAAGAGAGAGAAAACACAAAAGAGAAAATTCTGTCTTGTTTACACTGCTGTATTTTGGGTATCTTTGTTGCAGAGTTTAAATTAAAACTACATTAACTACTACAGTATGCATAAATTCAAATGATTATTTTTCTTAAAATTTTACTTGCATTATTCACAAAAATTAAGTCAGAGATTCAAACTGACACTTCCTGGCTGAATGCATGTTCAAAAATAAGAATAGTACAAATATTTATATTCCACAAATTTAGAATAGAAATTTAATTGTTCTCCAATAATTATTTTCAGAGAATATTTACATTAAAAACTTTTCTGTTGAATATTGATGCCAGTAATCATTAAATTAATTCT
Organism: Ursus americanus; assembly: GCF_024610735.1. Lineage (NCBI taxonomy): Eukaryota > Metazoa > Chordata > Mammalia > Carnivora > Ursidae > Ursus > Ursus americanus. Next base: position 18,152,613 of record NC_142151.1, on the reverse strand, counting down.
AATATCTAATTCTAATTTCCATTCTGAAAAAAAAAGCAAGTTAAAACTTAATAACAACTGAAAACTCTCTTAGATCATTAAGTGTGTGTAAAAATTAATGTTCAGAGTACAGAGTGCACAGAAAGAAACACAGGATTGATTTTAAAAGGAATTCAGACTTTTTTTTGCATACGACATCATAGAGTAAATTTTTCTACTTTTTTTAAAAACGTCATTTATTTATTTGACACAGCACAAGCACAAGCAGGGGGAGTGGCAGGCAGAGGAAGAAGCAGGCAGAAGCAAGCTTCCTGCTGAACAGAGTGCCTGATGCAGACCCATCCCAGGACCCTGGTATCATGAACTGAGCCGAAGGCAGGCGCTTAACCGACTGAGCCACCCAGGTGTCCCAAATTTTTCTACATTTTTTAAGAAAAGAAAAACAAAACTAAAAGTGTATTCCTCCTTTATCCCAAAGCTTGTTTCTCAAATCCAAGACCAAAGGTCTATATCCATTTTATTTTCTTTTGCTCAGGTTTGTCTCCTTGGAACAACCTGAGAAAATTCTCACTGCCTTATGGCTATTAGAGTTGCCAGGGTGAGAGCAAAGCTGAAATATGAAGCTTGAGGAATAGAGATGGGAAGAAAATATTGGGCTAACTTCTCTTGAAAGTGAAAGAAAATTAGTTGAAGTCGCCAGATTGGTTTGGGTTGATGTTATTTACTAATGGTTATACTTTACCTTACCATAGATAATTAGAATTTGAACATAAGGGATAGTGATAACCATATTGGAATTATATTTTGGGCATTTGGGAAATAAAAATTGACATTTATTTCTTTATTCATTTTGTTGCTCTTTAGAGCCAAAATTAATACAGTAAGGAAGGAAAGTCCTCTTCGATTCCATAAAAAATTTTCGCACAACTTTTTAAAATGCAACCCCCCCTTTTTTCTGTTATCTTGTTTGAATGTGATCTATCTTTTTGGAGACATAATTTACATACAATGAAATGTATAGATCTTAAGTACACAGTTCGATGTTAGGCAGAATGCATAGACCTAACTCAGAGCTCTGTCAAAATACAGGACATTTCCATCATCCCGGGGAAAGTTGCATCAGACTCTTAACAAAACCTCTCCTCCCAGATGCAATTACTGTCCTAAATTCTATCACATCGATTTCTCCCACCTTTATAGATCTTCTGGATTCAGAAGACTGTGAAGGGTCTTTAATTTTGCTCTGGCAGACAAGTAGCTTTACTAGTGTTTCAACCTGATCATTTTGAGCTTGATTACAATATGGGGATAGACCAGCGCTGCACAAAGCCCTGGCCATTCTGGAGTTTCGACTTAACTGCTAGGATGTTCAACAGAGTCTCTCCTTTCCGTCTGGCGAGGTCTATGGTATATTTTAGTACTGCCATGCCCAGATTCTCAGTTGGGTTTACAAATCTACAGAAGAGTGTGCCATGCCTGTGGAGACTCTCTCTACACAAGCACAGCTTAGAATTTGCGCAAAGATGCAAGATGACTCTTACCCAGTTTGTGGAGTTCTCTGCCCAGCTGCTTTCTTTCTGGTACCCTTCCCTGCAAATATCAGGTACTTTGGTGGCACAGAACTCCAATCTTTGTTCCTTCTCAGGGAGATTGCTGTTCTGTGTCTGAGCTCCTCTTCTTAAATTGGAAAGTGATCCCTAGCAGAAAGCCAGGATGAACTTAGAGCTCCTTTTCTGTGTTAACTTTCTTTCATTGACGCAACCCTGAGTTCTCTTTTTTCCGATTTTGTCCAGATTTGTAGTTATTTGCAGCAGAATTATAAATCTGATAAACATTACTCATTTCAGTCAGAACTGAAAGCCCCATAATCAGGTTAATTTTTACTTACATTTTTTTTTTGACATCCTGTCTTGGTTGATATTTGCCCGAGAACTGGAAACATTGATTTGAATCTGAATATTTGGTCTACTTAATTCCAAATGTTAATATTTGAAAGAGTTGTTTCATAGCTTTTTAGCTGGGAACAACTTTAAACTCTATTTTCAGACAAATTTAAAGAAAAATAAATTTAATTTACATATTTTAAAATAAGTGAAGATAGTTTATTACATTCAGGGATGGATTATTAGTAGAGATATTTATATTGCATCGCATGTAATTTTGGTATGCTCAGTCTTTTTCCCTTAAGATAAATTACTGGTTTAATTTGCAAACATCCTCACAAATCCCTACAGATGGGTGTGTATATATTTCTATAATGCATTGTGAATTGAGGCCGAAGAGAAGTTATAATTTAACCAAGACCAAAGGATGATTACTTTTGAATAATCCATTTTTGGGTTAAATTGATTTGGATTAAATGTTTTGGATAAAGCATTTTTGTTGCATATTTCAAGAAAAGCAGATTTAATATAACAGCTTAAATACTCAAATAGTGAGTCGGGTATCTGTTCTTGACCCCAACAGGCTTTAGGCAGCTTGTGCTACTGTCACATACAGTTATATAAGAGATGCGTTTGTGGCTTGTGTAATATAACAATTGGTAAACAATCATACTCAGACAAATGGCTCTCAGGACATAAATGATTATGACTAAAACTTCCAATTATTTCAGAAAATTATTAGTTGACAGCGTAAATGGACTTTGACATTGTAAATATAGTTTGACTTTGACCACTAAATAACTTCTTACTGCCAATAGAAATAAATAAATGTGCTGGAGATATTTGCAATCTCAGCAGGATGACAAATGTTCCCAATTTGTCCCTCATAGAAAATGGATCAGTTTACAGTAGCCGAACTATATTACTTCCATAATGCCACATACCTTTTTACTAGGCAAAGATTTCTAAGAACTCTACTTAGAAAATTCAGGAATTAATGGTATTCTCCTCTCTTCTCTAAAGAAGAAATTCTTTTTATAACTCTTACTTTCTACTTCTTTTTCAGCTTCTCCATATGCTTATTACAAACTAAGGTTTTTATAATTTCAGCTATATCTTTAATAGTCTCTGGGAAATTACAGATTTCTATAACTATCTAATTTTGCATATATTTTGCATATAATCCAATTCTATGGCATCAAATGTTATTCAAGTACATTTATAAATGAACTTTATTGAAAATCAAAACAGAAGCTGCTATACTGTTCTGTAAAACTGACCCACTTTTCTAACATGCCCCATTATATTTTTGTCTATTTTATTTTAATGCTGCAGTATCTACACTGTTGTGTCTCTAGTTTTCCCAGACAATAAATCAGGTCAGAGACATAGAAAAATATGTATAGCTTTGAAAGCTATCAAATAAAAGACAGCAGGGCATTTATTTGGTTTGAGTACACATTCTGTGTTTTCAGAATTTTGGTTAACTTGCATGTTAATGAGTGCACCTCTGCTGTGTTTCAAATGAAAGCAAATCTGGGTTCCCAACTATTCTAGAGTGCCACCTTCTGGAAAATTAGATGCTTCTCTAAAAATAGAAGAGGCTCCTTGTGATTGTGCCAGAAGTTGGTCTTGGTACTGAGAAAAATCATGCCTCATGAGAAATATATGCTTCTTTCAAGCAAATATGATATTCCCCACCTCCCCCACTGGTGGATTTAAGTTAAAGAAGACACCGATATGTGGCAAATGCAGAATAAATGACAGATTTTTTGACTGCTATAATAGGAATAAATTTGTCAATTTCACTTTTTCCACTTGATAAAACTAAATAGCAAAGTTGTTCTGCTTCTCTATATCTAGTAACAGTACAAAGAAATATGGAACACTGTCGTTAACACAGTTAAGGTTGTGCTAAGCCTTAGAAGTCCTAGTTAATTGTATATTCTAAGGCTAATTGATGAATATATGTTTTGTTTGCCATAAGACATGAGATAATCGGCCTTTGTTTCCTGACTAATTTTAACTACATTAAGTTAGTTAAACTTGTCATTAGCTAGGGTTCAGATTTAAGTCCAGGGCATCCCACATTTGTCACCTCCAAGAAAACAATATTTTCACTTCAATTCAAAGATTTTTAAAGGAACTATTGGTATTTCCAAGGTTTTATTTTTTTAATTAAAAAAATCAGGTAAAGGTTGAGAAACATTTTTTAAAGATTTACGTATTTATTTCAGAGAGAGAATATGAGCAGGGGCCGGGGCAGAGAGAGGGAGACAAGCAGACTCCTCGCTGAGCAGGGAGCCCTGTGCTGGTGCTGTGGAGCTCATCCCAGGACCCTGAGATCATGACCTGAAACCAAGAGTCAGAGGCTTAATCTACTGAGCCACCCAGGCACCCCTGAAGACTAAAAAAAAATTTAATCCCTGTTTTAATTTCTAATTCTGGTCACATCAGATTTAGATATACAGTCTAGTCAATCGTAATGGCATCATACAAACATTTGGCTAAATTTGGAGGAGCAAATTTATTGTACATGAACAACTACTCCTCCCCATGGCAGATATCACTAACTGACCTTGGCTCCATTCTTTCTAATCCAGGAAACAGTATATATAATACTTTGCTCCAAACAGTCTTAGCAGAATAGCGTTTATTTATGAGATAAAACTTACTCATTATTGAAGGCCTAAAAGAACTACAAGGAAGATGAAAATACTTATAGTGGAAGTAGGAGAAAAAGGTGAACAAGAATAATAGCAATTTTAAGGGAAAGATGGATACTGATTAATTTAAGATGGCAAACAGGGTTGATAGTCTCAAACTCTCTTCAATTAAATTTCACCATTAGATATTCATTTTTTTGAAAGTAATTCTTCTTATTCAATAGGAAATTACCATCAGTAGGTGAAAAAACATAATACTATATAATCATTAACACTTGTATCACATTTATTTTCTAAAAATCTCAGTCACCTTAAAAACATCTTTTCTTGGCAAGGAGTGAGAGAGAGAAAGGCAGACCAAATTTTTCAGCACATGTGCGGTTCAGGCACGGTGAAAGTCCCAGCAAGAGAAAATTGCAGATTAATTACTCTGTCTAGGAAGAAATCCAACAACCTTCAAGCCTATGATGTGCTGGATACTGTTTTATGTGCTTAGGATACAGAGAATATATGCTAGAGTCCTAATAACAAAAAGCACCCCATTAGATCAAAGAGATTTATATAAAAGAAGGTGGTTGGAACTCTTCAACTCAGTTCACAATTATGCCTGCAAGTAGTACAGAAGGGGAAAAAAATGAGAACTTACGAATAAAACAAAATTCCCTGGAGAACTAAATTTAAAACCAGTGCATAATTGGTCAGAACAGAGATAAAATAAATCACCTCAAAGAGATATATGATAGGAACAAGACATGCACCAAAGTATTGTCTTTATGTATAGTATGTGACCTTGACACATATAAAGAACATGACAATTTTAAGGGTGACTGGTCAGTAATAGAAACATACAAAAGGCAGCTATGAAGTCAAAGTTGAGGAAACCTATCCAGATATCGCCCAAGTGAATCAGTAAAACCTACTTTTGTTTGCCAGTTGGTTTAGGAGGGGAGGGAGGGAAAGAGAGAGAGAATTTACAAGTTTATGTGATTTAAAAATTAAGAGAGATATTTGACCTCAGACACTGCTTGATCTAAGAATTCTATACTACCTGATTTGATCTTTCTTCCTATCTCATTTCTGGTTCTTTGTCTACACCATTCTCAAGTGCCCTTGGCAACTCTCAGGTACCATTTCCACAGTTCACAATCTAGGAAGTTAATCTCATCTCTCTTCTCCTCCCCATCCCTCCTCTCTTTTCTTTTTAAGCAAAACATATTTCATTATGCTGTACAAAGTTTTGCATCTACACCATGTTCTTATCTCTCCAAATAACTATAAAAATATAAATGTATATTTATGTTGGTTGTTTTATTTAAAAGCTCTATTTCCTTGATTCATTAAAGTCTGAGGAACATATATTTAGAGGTATTGCTTTCTGCTTCCCACCACTTCTCACTAATTTGAATCTCATTGATTCTGATGGTTTTGACTCCCGCCACTTCCCCATAAATGTTGGAGATGCCACAAAAGAGATGTCCACACATCTTGGGAGGAGAAACTGGAGCCTTTTGAGTCTTATAATTATATAGTCTAAGCCTGGGTTTCTTGGATCTCTAGTTCTGGGAGAGTTCAGATGTTCAGCTCCCATTACCTGCCAAATTAAAAAAAATCTATTTGGGATATAAGGATTATTAAATTTCCCTCTGAGACATCAAGAATGAACACTGTGGTGTGAAAAGCTGTAAGAAGTCTTGCAATGAGAAAGCAAATTTCTAGAATTTGTTGAGTACACATTGATTCACACAGCATATCATTTTTCTTCATCAACCCATTATAATATGATTTGGGAAATTCTGGGATAGATGATCTCCAACATAAAAATAAATGAATCCCATCATCTTAGTCTATTGCCATTAAATGTTCAAATTATAAAATTTCCGTTTTTCTGCTTCAGACTCTGCAAAGCAAACAATTGATTATAATTTGAGCTTCTATATAAGTCAGCCTGTGGGGAGAGGATGTTCTAGTTTTGACCATCAGAGAATTCCAATGTGCATGACAGTCAAATTGGTAATGGTAAATGACTGAATTGGACTCTGCCTTATATACCAATGATGTAAGAGAATGCTGCAGAAGTATTCAGACCTACCTTAACAATTTCTGATATAATACTGAAATGTAAGTAAATCCTTCACTATGAAGTAGGTTTCTTTTCAATATTTAATTATATTGCACAAACATCAAAAATGTAAAATGCAGGTGTTAATTTTGAGTTAGAATTGGAATTCATTGAAAATAAGAGGTAATAAAATATGAAGAATTAAGCACCATGGTTGTCCAGTAAGAAATACTCCCATTGAACTGGATATTATAGAATATGTCTTTTTTCTTTTTCCATAGTGTTTCCCTAACTTTTTGGATCACGTGCCTCCAAATTAATATCTTAAAATACAGATGCCTGTTTAATCTCTTATTGTACTATTCAGTTCATATGCTTTGTCATTTGACCCTCACCAAAATTCTGTTAAAAAGGCTGGGCAGGGGTGTCTGGGTGGTGTAGTGGGTTAAGTGTCCAACTCTTGGTTTCCACTCAGGCCCTGATCTTAGGGTCATGAGATCAAGCCCTACATTGGGCTCCACGCTCAGGGCAAAGTCTGCTTAAGACCCTCTCTCTCTTCCCCTCCATCCTGCACTTGCCCTCACTCTCTCTCTCTAAAATAAATATATAAATAAATCTTCTTAAAAAAAAAGGCTGGGCAAATGAAAATACATCCCATTTATAGTCGAAAAATTGAGAGCCAGAAGAAATACAAGACTTGCCTGAGTACACATAGAAAAATCAAGGATGCCTGGGTGGCTCAGCCGGTAAGCGTTTGCCTTTGGCTCAGGGTGTGATCCCAGAGTCCTGGGATCGAGCCCCACATCGGGCTTCCCGCTCAGTGGGAAGCCTGCTTCTCCCTCTCCCACTCCCCTTGCTTGTGTTCCCTTTCTCGCTATCTCTGTCAAATAAATAAATAAAATCTTTAAAAAAAAATCAGAGAATCTCATCCAAAACTTAAAATTCAAAAGGAATCTTTTATAATAATCTAGCTTTCTAAATTAAAAAAAAGAGATTGTGCTTTTTTTCCTTCCCAGATGCCATCAATATTATGTATTATCTATGATGTATACTTTGTTTAACCCTATATTGTCATGAATTATTTCTGAATTGTTTTTAAAATTAATGTTTATTGTTACAAATGTACCGTAATTGTCCTGAGGACAGGACAGCTTCAAAACAACTAATAGCATTATAGCAGATAGATGTATCTCATCAAACAATGACTGGGAATCATAGTTTCTTGATTTGGTTAACACTTTACTTTAAAATGACTTGTAGGAGGATAATGTAACATATCAAAGAAAATAAGTACCTGGACTTAGAAATACCACCTGGAAAAAGGTGCTTCTCAAAGACCCAGAAATCAGATATCAGATAAGCCCAGAATTCCACTAAAAGTAACACAATGTTTGTGCCTACCAAAATTCTGTTTTTTATTATGCCCTTTTATCAATCCACTAAAAACTTCCAAAATTCCAATTTGTTATACTGCCTAACATATTACAATCTAAAATGTCTATCTACTAAGGGTTTGACCAGAGTCAATTATCCTGGAATTATCTTCGGTTCATCATATTTTATTTTTTTAGGCTTTGTTATTAGGTTTTGAGTATCTTGTTATCTCTATTGGCTGGCAGTTAGTTTTCTACTTTGTTGTATATTACAAAATTTGGGGAAAAAAGTATTTTTCTTCCCCACATTTTCTTTGGCAGATAAATTTATTTTGCTTGATTCTATATCTTTAATTTACCAAGACCACTTTGATAGCTAATATTCTTCTATCATTATTTTTATACTAAACTCTTGTAATAGAGTCTCTGTGTCTCATAGTTATCACCACACTGTACCTGGACCTATAATTGTCACTTTGTTCTCTCCCACTGGACATCGACTCTTTTTTTTTAATGTTAACTCTTGAATGCAGGGATTTAATTGTACTCTTTTAAATATTTCTGTTATTTATAGGAATAGAGCACATAAATATGCTCAGAATGTTTAATACATTAAAGAATTTGAGTGTCCTTTAAATATATTAAAATGGCAGATTCAGTGTGAAGCCCACTTTATGTTTGAATTTCAGAATTTGAAATTCTTTTTTAAAATGAGAACCATAAGAAATGGGTATATGCATTAAAAATGAAAGCTAGTTTCATAAAGTAGAAAATGAAAAAATCTAAAGTGATGGATCTTGTAAGAAAGACTTTATTATCTTGACACTGGTTTCTTGAGGGTTTAGGGTTCTTTCTCACTAATTGTTATTCTGTGGCTCCCTACTCTACTTGTGGCTAAAATGTGCAATTATCTCTCTGTTTCTAGTTTCTATTTTACCCCCTTTTGATTTTGATTCTGAATTTGTTCTTTGGACCAGGTGCAAGTCAAATACTGACCTTGACCATGTCATTTAACCTTTCTGGGTTTCATAGTCCCATCTCTAAAAGAAGAGTTTTGAACCAAGATCTTCAACAGTTAACTGATTATACAAAGTATTTTTGCTTTACCCTATTCTCTCCACAGTTGTTGTCCAGAACAACTATCCCACTTTTTTTAAATGCACATTGAAGAAAATTTTGCTTATTGGAATTCAAACTCCATTTATGAACTAATAATTTTTACAATTATTTAGGCATTTTTGTGATTAAATATTTCACAACACACTGTATGTTAGTATGACTCACCATATATTTTCTTCTCTATTTTAAAATTTTAATTCTATTTCCATTAGAAATGCAAACAGGTTGAGCTTAGAAGCTTATTACAGGTTTAATGATTCACTACAACGCTGTGAAAGGATTCTTGTTCACCCTTGATTTTATCTTATCAGTTGCTACAACTAAAATTACATGTTCCCATGCTTTGTTTGAGCACCTTGAGTGACTGGCATGACAACTATCAAAATCATTTTCTCCAATCTCTTCCATTAACACTTTCTATTGACACATTTAATTTGTACAACTAAACGGTTACTGGTAATAATCTAGTTGTTTAATCCTTCCTCTTTCACTAGCTGCCAAGGCCTGGACAGGGAGGTCCAGACTATACAAGGTCTCTTATAAACTTCTCTTAGAAACTTGATTATGGTTTGAAATTGTCACTCTCTTTTCTGTCACCCATATGAAATCTAAAAGTTTTCATTGGTGGTTTAGTGGGCTGGGACTGGAGGTGTATGTTGTAGCTCTTACAAACTTCTTCTCTATAAAAAGATTACTAGATTGATTGATCTCATTAGAAATGGAGTTAAGTCTAATGGAGCAATTCTAAAAACTTTTTGGTCTCAAGAATCTTTTATCTTCTGAAAGATAAAAACCGCTGAATAGCTTCTGTTCATGTAAGTTACATCTTTTAGGATTTCCTATTGGAAATTAAAATTAAGAAACATTTGATATATATATATATAAATTTTTTCTGTGTATTTATTTTTTTCAGCTTTATTGAGATGTAATTGACATCTAACATTGGGCATGCTTAAGGTATACAACATATTGGTTTAATACACATATATTGTGAAATGATAGCCTCAGTAGCATTAATTAACACCCACATCATGCCACCTGATTACTATTTATTTTTTATCTTGAACACATTTAAGATCTACTCTGTTAGCAACTTCGAAGTATGTAATACAGAGTTCTTTTTTTTTTTTTTTTAAGATTTTACTTGTTTATTTGAGAGGGAGAGCATGAGCGGAGGGGAGGGGCAGAGAGAGAAGGAGAAGCAGACTCCCCCGCTGAGCAGGGAGCCCAACATGGGGCTCAATCCCAGGACCCCAAGATCATGACCTGAGCTTGAAGGCAGACACTTAACCAACTGAGCCACCCCAGAGCTCCTGTAATACAAAATTTGTAACTATAATCACTGTGCTATACATTTGACCTCTAGAACTTAATGTTATAACTGGAAGGGTTTTTCTGTTTTGTTTTGTTTTTTTAAGATTTTGTTTATTTATTTGAGAGAGAGAGAGCGAAAGAGAGCACAAGAACCAACGGGGTCAGGGGCAGAGGGAGAAGCAGACTTCCTGCTGAGCAAGGAGCCTGATGTGGGCTCAATCCCAGGATCCTGGGATCATGACCTGGGCTGAAGGCAGACGCTTAACTGACTGAGCCACCCAGGAGTCCCATAACTGGAAGTTTGTAATTTTGACCATTATCTCCCTCTTTTCCCAGCCCCTAGGAACTCCCATTTTACTCTCTGTTTCTATTAATTTAGCTTTTTAAAATTCCACATATAAGTAAGACCATACAGTATTTGTCTTTCTCTGTCTGACTTATTTCACTCAGCATAATGCCCTCAAGGTCCATCCATCTTGTTGCAAATGTCAGGGTTTTGTTTCTCATGGCTGGATAATATCCCATTATATATAAATACCATATTTTCTTTATCCATTCATCCACTGATAGATACTTAGGTTGTTTCCATTTCTTGGCCACAAAATGTGAGTGCAGTTATTTCTTGGAGATCCCATTTTCATTTTCTTTGGATATATACTCAAAAGTAGGATTGCTGAATCATATGGTAGCTGTTATGGGGATTTTGAGGAAACTCCATCCTGTTTTCCTTAGTGGCTGCACCAATATACATTCCTTCCAACAGTGCATGAGGGCTCGCTTTTCTCAATACCCTTGTTAAGATTTGTTATTTCTTGTCCTTTTGATGATAGACATTCTAACAGGTATGAGGTGACATCTCATTGTAGTTTTGATTTGCATTTCCGTGATGATGAGTGATGTTGAGCACCTTTTCATGTATCTGTTGGCTCTTTGTATGTCTTGGGAAAGATGTTTATTCAACTTCTTTGCCTATTTTTTAATTAGATTCTTTTTTCCTTATTGTGTTGTATGAATTCTTTGTATATTTTAAATATTAACCCATTATCAGATATATGATTTGCAAATACTTTTTCCTATTCTGTTGATGTAGATGGTTGTCCTGGCTGGGGGGAAAGTTTTTAATTTGATGCGTCCACTTATTTGTTTTCGCTTATGTTGCCTTTGCTTTTGGTGTCAAATCCAAACAATCATTGGCAAGACTAATGTCAAGGAGATTTTCTCCTATGTTTTCTTCTAGGAGTTTATGGTTTCAGGTCTTACGTTCAAGTATTTTGTCCATTCTGAGTTGATTTCGTGTATGGTGTAAGATAGTGGACCATTTTTCATTTTTTTGCATGTGGCTTTCAAGTTTTCTCAACACCATTCATTGAAGGGACTATCCTTTCTCCTATATTCTTGACTCATTTGTTGTAAATGAGTTGACCAAATATGTATGGATTTGTTTCTGGCTCTCCATTCTGTTTCATTGATCTCTGCATCTGTTTTTATGCTAATACCATACTGTTTTCATTATTATAGCTTTGCAATATCATTTGAATACAGGAAGTGTGATGCCTCGAGCTTTGATCTTCTTTCTTAAAATTGCTTTAGCTATTCAGGATCTTTTGTGATTCCATACAAATTTTAGGATTGTTTGGTCTATTTCTGTGAAAAATGCCATTGGAATTTTGATAGAGTTTGCATTAAAACTGTAGATTGCATTGGGTACTATGGACATTTTAACAATGTTAATTCTTATAATTTTCCTTGTACAGATTATTCATCTCTTTGGTTATATTTATTCCTAAGTATTATATATATATATATATATATATATATATATATATATATATATATATATAGTAAATGGGATTCTCTTCATTTTTTTTGCTATTTTGTTGTTATTGTATAGAAACACAACTGATTTTTGTATCTTGATTTTGCATCCTGCAAACTTACTATCTTTAAGGATTTCTGTATATATAATATCATGTCATCTACAAATAGAGACAACTTTATTCCTTCCTTTCCAATTTGAACACCTTTTATTTCTTTTTCTTGCTTAAGTACTCTGAGTAGGAATTCTTGGACTATGTTGAATGAAAGTGGCAAAAGTGGGAATCTTTTTCTTATTCCTGATCTTAGAAGAAAGCTTTCAGCATTTCATCATTGAGTATGATGTTAACAGTGGGCTTGTCATTTATGGGCTTTGTTATTTTTAAGTATGTTCCTCTGTACCCAGTTCTTTGAGAGTTTTTATCATGAATGAATGTTGAATTTTGTCAAACATTTTTTCTGCAACTATTGAGGTGATCATATTATTTTATCCTTCATGTTGTTAATGTGATACATCACATTGATTGATTTGTGAATGTTGAATCACTTTGCCTCCTTGGACTAACTCCCACTTGATCATAGTGTATGATTCTTTCAATGTGCTGTTGAATTTGGTTTGCTAATATTGTGTTGGTGATTTTTTTGCATCTATGTTTATCAAGGATATTGGCCTATAATTTACTTTTCTTGTAGTGCCTTGTCTGGCTTTGGTATTAGGATAATACTGGCCTTGTAAAGTGAATTTGGGAATGTTTCTTTTTCTTCTGTTTTTGGAAGAGTTTGAGAAGGATTGGTATTAATTCTCTTTAAATGTTTGGTAGAATTCGTCAGTGAAGCCATCGGATAGTGGGGAGGTTTTTTATTACTGATCCAATCTCTTTAGTAATACTTGGTTTATTCAGATTAATATTTCTTCCTGCTTCAGTCTTGGTAAGTTATATGTTTCTAGGAATTTATTCATTTCTTTTAGATCATCCAATTTGTTGGCATATAATGTTCATAGTAGTCTCTTATAATCCTTTTATTGTCGTGGAATTATTTGTAAATAACAAATTATTATATGACAAATAAATAGACATTTTAATGAAAAAATAACTATAATATCCAAAGGAGAGAGACAGAGAGAGAAAAGTGGCATTTTTAAAAAACATATTTCCAAAACCTGTTGGAGTCTGGTTTAATAAAAGCAGATAGATTCTGATAAACTTTCCTGCATTCAATGTGTTATGGTATTGTTTTGAACCTGCCCTCGCTCAGCTGTGTAGTTGGAAAAGGAGAAATATTTTATTATTGTTTTCAAATCAGTGTGGACATCGTTCTTTGATACTACCTCGTAACTCATTAAATGTTAGTAACACTCATTAAGTGTTAGTACAATATGGAATCTGAAATCCTGTTAACAAACCTTTCACACACCGCTACTTTAAAATTCACGGTTTTATCTTGCAATGGATCTTTTACTCGTGCATGATTTTACAACACCAAGCATTGTTTATTTAGAAAATATTGATTTACTGAGTTATGCACCTGTTCCCAACATTGGCATGTTTCATTATAGAATATCCAAAAACAAATCATATTTGTTTATATCACCACTAATCTGTTTAAGTATTGGCAACATATAGAGTTCAGAGTGGTGGGTATAATTCTTCAGAATTCAGACTTTTGCTTCAAAGATTAAGGTGTTTTGTTTTATTTTGGCAACAAATAATTGTTTTCTTTGAAATGACAAGTACACTTCACTTTTAAGGAAACCAAATATTCAAGGGGGCACCTAGTTGTCTCAGTTGGTTAAGCATCAAACTCTTGAATTCAGCTCAGGTGATGATCTCAGAGTCCTGAGATGGAGCCCCGTGTAGGGCTGCACACTTAGCAGAGAATTGGCTTGAGGATGCTCTCTCTCCCCCCACAACCTCCCCCCACTTTCTCTATCTCTCTCAAATAAATAAATAAATCTTTAAAAAAATAGTAAATATTCAATACCCAAGTTGAGTAGCCATAATTTCCCTGTCACTAATTCTGATAAGTAAAAATGGTGTTCTTTAGAAACGTAAAGTTCATTTTTCAATTTGAACAGTTGCATGTTTGCCTTTCCTCATGATAATCTTATATTTTAACATGTAACAAGCATGCTCTATGTGCAATTCTTATTTAATTACACAAAGTGTTAAAATAACTTGTGTTTAAAATTTGAGATTTTATTTTATTTTTTATTAATATTTTAATTATTTATTTGACAGAGAGAGAGAATGAGAGCACAAGCAGGGGGAGCGGCAGGCAGAGGGAGAAGAAGGCTCCCTACTGAGTAAGGAGCCAATGTGGGGCTCTATCCCAGGACCCTGGGATCATGACCTGAGCTGAAGGCAGACGCCTAGCCAACTGAGCCACCGAGGCACCCCTGAAGTTTGAGATTTTGTACAAAAAATGATTATATGACTTCATCAGATTTTATAAAAAATGTTTTTTCCTCTATTCATTCTTAGTGAATTTTACTTTTTTTTTCTTTTTTTCTTTTTTTTACTGTCCCTGTGGGCCCGTGAAGAACACAATAACAACTGGAACAATTTAGTTCCAGTTTTTTGGATTGTGATCAGTTTCACCATAATCGCTCTTGCACTACCAGTGCAAATGTCAACAAAGTGAAAAAGAATAAGTTTTGTATTTTTATGAAATTATTTGACCTCATGGTCCTCCTCAAAGGTGCCTAGAACATGTATGCTTATCAATGACGTTTTGAGAACCATTGGTCTTAGTGAAAAAAGCTTCCATCTAGCATTAGGAGACCTAATGGGTAGCTCAGCTTTGTTGTAATTATTTTGTAATTTATGGTAAATTTCTTAAACTTCTAATCTTAGTTTCTTCATCTATAAAGCCTATAAAAATTAAAGGGTTAATTACATCCTTCACAATACTAACATACTGTTATGTTATTAGAAAGTGTGTGTGTGTGTGTGTGTGTGTGTGTGTAAAATCTGAGCCTCATTAGAACGAACTAAATTATGTATCCCAGATTCTACACAGGGATAAAATGTGATGAAATTTCATCTGCTTAATTAGTGAAGCTCATCCGTTTTTGTGAAAACATAATAGTAGATATTACTGGTAATTCCTAAAAATCACTTGAAAGTTGGTCCAGTGTGAGTTTGTTATAGCTACGTGGTAACTTTACATTATTTCAATATTAGTAATTAGAAATGGGATTACATTAGGGTAGAGTGCTATTTTTCCTTTTTTTATTTAATTAAAAATTCAATTAGAGAAATCTATTCTGAAAATACACTGAAATCTTGCTTTAAAAAAGTAGTAATAGCACATTCAAGTTAATTGGATTCTGTGGCTAAATAAGAATAATTATCAAAAAAAATTCCTAAAACTTCTGTCTTTGTTAAGAATGCACCTGGGCCCTTCCCTCTTATAGATCTAGTTAATAATCATCATTTTTCCCTTTGTAGATTATTATAAAACACTCACTGTTTCAGCAGCATCAGTTGGAGGACTTTATATCACTTTATAGATCTATAATTAGTCTGGATAAGTGAAATTAACTTGAATTCCCAATATACACCTTGTGAATATACAAACTCTACAATATTTCTGCAAATATTGGTGATATTCTGTACACTTCTACTTTAGAAATCCTGCCGTTATGGTGCTATATATGTTTGAGCAGCTTCCTCCTCCCTTTCCATTAAAACTCACTTACACTGGGGTGCCTGGGTGCCTCCGTCGGTTGAGCGTCCAACTCTTGATTTTGGCTTGGGTTGTGATCTCAGGGTCCTGGGACTGAGCCTCGCATCAGGCTCTGTGCTGAGCATGGAGCCTACTTGGGATTCTCTCTCTCCCTCTGGCCCCTCACCACCTGCTTGTGTATGTGGATTCTCTCTCTCTCTCTCTCTCTCTCTCTCAAACAACGACAACAAACAACAACTCACACCAAGTATTATTAGTGTAGTAATTTGCAGCAACAAATCTATTTCCATAAACTTGTCTTTTAAACTAATGCCAAAAATCTTCCTTATCTCTACAATTTGAAGTGCTGAATTATACGAATTGCTATCTGAGTTCTTACAAAAGACAAGAAACCTCCAGTGACACACATGGAGAGGGGACAGAAACTAGGTTTAAGAGCATAAGCTAACCCTGTGATTACTTTGGGGGTATGAGTTTAAAAAGACTCTAGCAATAAATTTTGAACCTACAAGGAACTTCCCAATAAGTGAAAGAGGTATTGGACATATTCTGAGCACGAGTTTTGGAAGAAAAGAAAACCAAAATTTTTCCCTGTTAGATAAAGAAAAATGTCTCCTTGTGAGAAATCAAGACCTGAGGTCTGTACCTCAGATAATATGGAGACGGATACAACACGCAGTGCACTGCAGAGGTGCCCCAGTCCAAGAGATTAGCAAGGTCTAAGAATCATTGTAGACCATGTTAAGTCACATGCACATGGAAAAAACCTTTTATTGTAATCCTTAGTAATACAGAAATAATATGTATGTTTTGAAACCAGTAAATGGGAATAAAGAAAAATCAGATAAAATAAGAGAAGAAAGTTATGAGTAGATTAAGAAAAACAAGACTATTTTATTTTTTTTTAAAGATTTTATTTATTTATTTGACAGAGATAGAGACAGCCAGCGAGAAAGGGAACACAAGCAGGGGGAGTGGGAGGGGAAGAAGCAGGCTCCCAGGGAAGAGCCTGACATGGGGCTCGATCCCAGAACTCCGGGATCATGCCCTGAGCCGAAGGCAGACGCTTAACGACTGAGCCACCCAGGTGCCCCAAAACAAGACTGTTTTAAAAAGCATGGCAAATAGCTTTGAAGCATGGCAGCAAGAAATACAATGTAGAAATAAATCCAAATATGTTGATATTTAAAATAAAAAGGAAGAACCTTTCAAGTTGAAAGACAGAGACTCTGGTTTAGACTAAATATATAAAAGTATCCAGGTAAGTGTAATATGAAAGACATCATGTTATTCATTGAACTAATATCTTTGTTTTTCAACTAATATCTTTTGAGATATTATGTGCCAGGCATTGTTCTAGTAGTTTCAGTACATCATTGAATCAAACATATAAATATTCCTGCTCTCATGAAATTGAATTTCTAATGAGGGAGGGAAAATAAACAATAAATAAGTACATTATACAAAAGTGAAAAATGTGAAATATGGAGACATTAAGAAAACAAAGAGGAGGGTGTAATTTAAATAATGTAGAAAGATCTCAGGCAAACATTTAGCAAAAGAAAACTGTGATATCTGTATTAGTATGAGAAAAAATAGACTGAAGGCAAAACAATTATTACTGAGTAAAGATATTCTATATATATGATACAGAAATTCTACAGAAACATAAAAATCTCAAACCTGAACATACCTAACAACATAACTTCAAGATTTACAGAGCAAAAATTAAAATAATTGAAATATTTAAAAAGCTACAATAGTATTTTGAGATTTAATCCAACTCTTGAAAAATTGCTAAAGCAAACAAGCAGTAGAAGGATATAGAATATTAGAACAATAGTCATGAAAACAAGTTGTTTTTCTTAATGCATTAATACAAGATACACAGAATCTTGAAGAAACAGGTAATTCATTGTGCATAAATTTTTGAAAGAATGGAAAACTAACTCTTCTATGAGGTTAATATAACCTGGATACCCAAAAACCCAAAATCCCATCAAAGTAGGAAAACAGATAAGGAGAGGAAAAATATAATCCATACTTATTTTTGAACATAGGAACAGTAATTCTAAGACAGTAATTTAAAAAGCAAACAGGTACTTATGAGGGGCACCTGGGTGGCTCAGTGGGTTAGGTGACCAACTCTTGATTTTGGCTCAGATCATGATCTCAGGGTTGTGAGATTGAGCCCTGCATCAGGCTCCATGCTCAGTCTGCTTGAGATTCCCTCTCCCTCTGCCCCTCCCCCCTGCTTGGCTGTAAGCTCACTCTCTGTGTCTCTTTTTCTCTCAAATAAATAAATAAAATCTTTTTAAAAAAAGAAAACAGGTACTTATGAAAATGAAATGATGCCTCATAACTAAGTTGATTTTAATCTAGTACTGTCTTACCATTGGAAATCTATTATGATTTCTTTACATATTAACAATCAAGTAGAGGAAAAATATATGACTATCTCATTATAGGTAGAATATTTTTAAATTAACATTTTATACTAATTCAAAATAAAAAGTCTTAGCAAGCATGAAATGGATGGGAATAGCCTCATCTTCATTAAGAATGTCTAACAGAAATATAAAACATCATTTGCAATGAAATATGAAGTATTTAAAATAATTCTGTTTTCATAAGAAATAAAATAAGAACTACCAACACCACTTGTATTCACCATTGCATTAGAGGTCCTAGCTAACACAGTGGGATTTAAAATATAGTAATGGTAGAAGGAACAGTTGTTATTATATTTTGATGATGTGATTGTATAGAAAAGCCAAGAGATTTCACAAACTATTAGAATAAGTAAAAATTCAGAAAACTTTCTGGCTATGGAATAAATAGTAAAAATATGCAGGTTTCCAATATTTGTAATTCACAATTAAAAATGCAACTTAATGATAGATATAATGTATGATAACATGGAAACAATAATATGCCTCTGAACAAATATTAACAAAAGATGAAATCTTTACAGAGAAAGCAATTACTATTCAAGAATATAAAACAAAGCATAAGTAACTGGAGAGAGTTATCACTGTTATGGATATAAACACTCAATGTCTTAAAGACAGAAATGTTATTCAATTAAACTATTAAGTGAATGTAATTCTTACTTAAAATCTCAACATGTTCTTTCATGAAACTTGATAAGCTTTTCTACAATTCATTTGAAAAGGCAAAGAACAAGACAGGCTAAGATAATTTGAAAGTAAGAAGAATTTAAGAAATACTTAACCCTCCAGGTCTCTAGAATTATTAGAAATTATAGTATTTCTATAGATGATACAGTATTTGAGCAGGGTTTGACAAAGAAGCCAATGACACACACATGTATGCATATATAATGCATTACAAATCCATTTACTTTTAATCTTTCTGTGTCTTTTTTTTTTCTTTTAAAAGATTTTAGAGAGAGAGCACAAGCAGGGAAAGTGGTAGACAGAGGGAGAGGGAATAAGCAGGTTCCCTGCTGAGCAAGGAGCCCAATGTGGGACTCAATCCCAGGACCCTAAGATCATAACCTGGGCTAAAGGCAGACACTTAACCAACTGAGCCACCCAGGCCCTCATCTACCTGTGTCTTTATATTTAAAGTGGGTTTCTTGGCATTCCTGGATGGCTCAGTTGGTTGAGCATTGGACTCTTGATTTCGGCTCAGGTCATGATCTCAAATTGAGCCCCGCATCAGGCTCCCTGCTCAGCGGAGTGTCTGCTTCTCTCCTCCCTCAACCTCTCTCCCTCCCCACCCTTCCAGTGCACTCTCTCTAAAATCAATCAGTCTTTAAAGAAGGTTTCTTATAGGCAACATAGAGTTGGACCTTGTTTTTTGATCTGCTCTGACAATTTTTGCCTTTTAATTGGTGAATTTAGACCACTGACATTCAATGTGATTATTGATATAGTTGGACTAATGTCTATCATATTTGTTGCTGTTTTTATGTTTGTTGTCTTCATTCCTTGGTCTTATTTTTGTCTTCCAGTCCTTCTCTTCCTTTTTTGATTTCTGGTACTAAATTTTAAAAGAAAAATTTCACTCTCTTTACAATTATGTTAGTAAATTACTGAGAAGAACTTGCTTTCTGATATTTTGGTTTTTTCTCCAAGATTTCTTTTTTTTTTTTTTAAGTTTTTTATTTATTTATTTGACAGAGACAGCCAGTGAGAGAGGGAACACAAGCAGGGGGAGTGGGAGAGGAAGAAGCAGGCTCCCAGCAGAGGAGCCTGATGTGGGGCTCAATCCCAGAGCACCGGGATCACGCCCTGAGCCGAAGGCAGAGGCTTAACGAATGCACTACCCAGGCGCCCCTCTCCAAGATTTCAAATGCAGAAAATCATATGGTGGTGGCTGGCAATGGTGAGTGAGGTAAAAAGCAGTGAAATCATTAAATATGAATTCCCTTTTTCCAGCATTTGCCTCGGTGCTTAGCATAATGAAATGGCAAAAGCAATGTTGATTTTAATGACTAACAATAAATCATCCTGTGAAATTATCAGTATGCATTCTCTAAAATTAAGAAAGTATAAATATTTAAATGATAAATATAAGGAGGCTTCTTATTTTTCATTTCATGTATTTATTACTTATTTTACCTATTCTAACTTAACATTTTGTGGTGTTAACTGGAACCTGCTATTTATAATCTGGTACTTTGAGTTCCCTCATATTATGTACTTCTAATAATTGATGGTGATCGCTTATAATTTTACCTCACTTCAGTGATATTAATACAAGAATATAGCTCTATTTGCACTAATTTCTAGAAACTTGCAGAAAGAAATACAATGAAGGAAAAGTAACAATGAAGTCACAAATTTGGATGCCTTAATCTCAGTCCTTTACTGTTTCCTTGAACTAAATTTACTTTATTTAATTTTTTTTGAACTAAATTTACTTTAAAATAACATGACATATTTTAGAATATACTAAGAACATAATATGTAAGTAAGGATTCACAAATGGCCCAAAATAATAAAAAGTGTATGCTTGTCAATATTTATAGTGATGGATATAATATTGACTCTCAGCACTAAATTTAAACTAAAGTATGTATTAATTATCTAGGTAAGATTAATATGGTAATTTACTTTATACTTGTGTATTTAAATTCATCATTTTCATAGCCTTTAATTTTCCCTATGCCTTTCAAATTCCTGCAAAATTCCTCTGGAGGGCACTATTACCATAACTAATAAAATTAGCTCCAGCGGGCTGTGATAGTGAGAGCCACTGCATCTCTGTTAGTGCGGCTTACCTATTTCAAGTCTCAGTGTTCAGCCCGACTTTAACTTCTCCATCTCCTTGAGGGAAAAGATTAACTCTCCCGTCTTTCCCTTTTGAGGATTATAGAAGTTATCCCTAATCATATTGTACAGTATTTAAAAACAAACACCATTTCTGCACTCCTTATTACTTCTTGATAAAATACCCTGGAAAGCTAGTGTGAAATGAGAGTGCTACATGATAATTTTTTTTTCTAATTGCTTTATTAATAGGTAAATAGGACTTTGAGTAGTAGCAAAGAAATCAGCTAAACATAAAATTATATCCCCATTTCATTTTCTTCAACCCAATCTTTTGCTCACTGAATGAGAATTCAAGGCAAAAATTAAAAAGTCAAAGTTGCTTTTATGTGTTTATATTTGTAGAGAACACATGTTATTTTAGAAAGTAAGCCTGCTCAGAAAGCTGTGTGTGATGACTATAACCGAAAAAATCAGTCCTTTAAATAATTTATGTGATCCCACTTAGAATTCTAATTGAAAAGGAATGTATTTCATTGAAAGTCAATTGAGATAATTACTTATCTAAATAACACCTGGGTCATTGCACTATTTACCTGCAGTAGTCTCTTTTTTGAATCTTTGAATACTTTGTGTCTGAATCTTTTTCATTTTCTGCTTACATAGAAAATCAAAAGTGTTTGGAGATTTCATAAGTTTCTAAATTACAATGAGAAATTAGATAATGAAAGTTTTCAGAAATACTGTCTTTCATTTTAATGATTTATAACATAATAGAAATGCAGCAACTATAATTTTTGATATTGAGAAGAAAAAGAAGAAAGTAACGGCATGGCATATCAAAGAATGAAATCTTGGGGCGCCTGCGTGGTGCGGTCTTTTGAGCATCTGACTTTTGGTTCTGGCTCCAGTTGTGATTTCAGGGTTATGAGGTCCAGTCCCATGTGGGCTCTCCCTCCCTCTCCCTTTGCCCCTCCCTCCTCTCTCTTTCTCTCCCTCTCAAATAAATAAATCTTTAAAAAAAGGACTGAAATCTTGCCCTTTGCAACAACGTGGATGGAACTAGAGAATATTATGCTAAGTGAAATAAGTCAGAGAAAGACGAATATCATATGATTTCACTCATATGTGGAATTTAAGAAACAAAACAAACGGGCAAAGGGAAAAAAAGACAAGAGTGAAGCAAACCAAGAAACAGACTCTTAACTATAGAGAACAAACTAATGGTTACCAGAGGGGAGGTGGGGGGGGGGGGATGAGTTGTATTGGTTATGGGGATTAAGGAGTGGACTTGTGATGAGTTCCGCAGAAATGTCGAACCACTATATTGTACACCTGAAACTAATATTACACTGTATGTTAACTAACTGGAATTTGAATTTAAAAAAGTAATGGCATATAGAACATAATTTTAAAAGGGACAAAATATTTTTCTTAATTTTCCAAAAAATAGTACATTTTACCTACGTATATTCCACATCCATCCATATTCATTTTGAACTATTAACAAATGTATTAAGATTTATGTTAACTCTGACTCTCTGAAACAAATCCTTGCATATTGATGACATTTATAAGAGATTGTTTTTTTTCCCTTCAGAGAAAATAACCTTTTTCTCTTCCTCAACAGACTGTACAATTGTATTGATTAGTGGTAAGGAAGGGGGCTGTGGGATTGAGTGTGTTCTGTTTCCTACAATTTCAAGTAGAGTACTGCTAACAGTGAACTGATCCCACATTGTGTGAAATGTTTCCAGAGCCTCTTGTTTTCTTAAGAATTTGTGTAATTTTGCCTTTTATTCCATGTAATTCCATGTTTGTTTTAAAAGAGAGTATCTGAAATACTGTGTCATGTTTATCCTGCTGAGATTCCACTCTAAAGCCTTTTTTTAGAAGCAAGAAAAAGAAGATGGCATTTGTAATTAAATACATATTCAGCTCTTAAGTTGTTTACTGATATTAGGCTTCATACAATTTATTTAATTTCTCTAAACCTCAGGTACCCCCTGTAAATGGATTAATATCAGACTGAGCCACATGAAATTGTTATTTATGCAAGTTAAAAATAATGGGGTATCAAAATTTTCTTATGGTTCAAGCTAATAATAGCCTCACCTTCCCACATATATATGAAGTAATGTGTGCAAAGCTCCTAGTATTTTACTATAGTAATTTTAGTTATGCTAGGAAAACTGTGCAGAGCTATATGCCAACAATGTAAATCAAAATACTTTCTATATTACCAATAAAAATAAAATCTATTGTGACAAGGGAGAAGTCCATGCAATTACAAGTCATAGTTACCAAGTTACCAATCATTAGCCATGAAAGTAAACACCAACATTATTATTTTTTAAGTAACAACTTCACAGGGTTGTTAAAATGATTATAGGAGAAAATATATATGGTATCTCTCATGTATATTTATGCGTTAAAGAAAAAGTAAAGTAGTACAAATAGGTACTATGTAGAAGCAGTACAAGCAAATATGCCCGGTGCTGTTCTCTATGTCGGGAATACAGCGGTTAATAAGATAAAAGTCCATTCCTTCTGGATGCATAGACAGTAGTTCAAAGGGACTGATAGTAAGCAAATAGATACATTCAAAAGCAAAACAATTGCAAATAGAAATATGAAAGAAAAAAATAAAAATCTTAGCATGTAATAGGTACATAACACTGATTTTTAAAATTCAATGATACTCTCATCATTATATATCCATACCATTAAATCACGGCCCATCATTCCCTTTCCTTTGTAGCTTAATTTATATGGATATATGATAGGAAGGTCCACATATCTGGAGCATTTAAAGAATTCTGAATTATTAGCTTCTCTGGATAACAAACATCCTGTGAAAAAGCCTCTGTCCTCTTTTCCTTCATTAATGCATTAGCAATAATACTGCTCTGGTTAAAAGGTGGTAGCACCATACAACTTTAAAGCTAAATCTAATTTAGGTTAAGAAATAGGGTGATTGTTATTAGCTATCTGCATTATATTTCCCTAAATAACCAATCTTCCTAAGCGAAACATTTTTATTTCACCTTCTCTTTTTATAGCTGCATCCCTTTGGAATCTTTTATCACTTTATTGCATTTGAAGCGCTTTCGTTTTTAGGGAAAAAAAAGAACTATTTGAACTTTACAAACAGATATAAATGGAAAGAAAGAAGAAGAAGGTCAAATTTTGGGTCTGCTAACCTTGGCAGTGTCCTTTGAAAGTAGTCCCCAGGTAGCTTTAACTTCTGCAAGCACACGTGAGCCTGAGCTCACCCTCGGGCCCAGCCTGCTTGGCAAACTGACAGAGGTCAAATTTTCACACAAATGAACAATTTCCCTGATAAAGTGAAACTGGTACTTAAGCACAAGCTCTAATGAGCAGCCCCCTGTCTTTAGCTCCCATTTTAAAGTATCCCCAAGGTTTCCAGTACAATTTCATTTGACCTTTAGCTAAAGACCATATTTTACTAGATCACCAATTTCCCCTGATCCCTGGAGTGTTTGCCTATGTCAGCATTTATAAGAAACCCATACTGCACACAGGCAAGTGTTTTTTATCCCTCTTTAAGAGCAGCCTATCTCTCCTCCCATCCGTCCTCCCCCCCATCTCCTATCCCTTCTTTGACAAGATGATAGAATTTTTCAGACTGTTTATTCAAATTCCCTAAACAGCATGTTTTGGATTGATATATTTTGGCCTAGGAGCAAAATAGGATTATAGGCTATCTAAACTGCCATTATTTTTTTGGATAACCTTAAAAATATGTGGACTTTCTTAAGGTTGTAGTAAGCACCGATTTTTTGTATTATAGGAGCTTCAAATCATGTACGTCAATTTCCTCTTTTCCTATTTGTGGTGTAACTAGGATTAATTATATAACAATTATATAACAATTAGTGTAAATTGTTATATAACAATTTATAATTGTAATATAATGTAAATAATTGATGTAAATAATTGATCATACTGCTATTTTGTTGATTTAGTAACTGCTTTTAATTATATAACTTCCTTTTTGAGTCAACTATCATAAAAACAATATCATAGACATTATTAGAGACAAACACTTATTCCCCCACTAATTAATTATATCTGCATAAAGGGAGAAAATTTCCATTCCACCTCCAAGAAGGAAAAGCTCAGATGGGACACCTTCATCTTTCCTACACGTTCTCACTCCCTCCCGCCAAGGGAATAACAGTGAGTTATTAACTCTCTCCCCTGTGGGTACTGAGAAGACAATGTGATCTGCTTTCCCTGTCATATGATAACCACATTGGTATGGGCTTTGTCCCTATGAGAATGAGGCCTGCAGTTTGGTAGAGTAAGTGAATTCTGGAATGAAGTATAAGGAAGCATGCTGGAGCTGTACACAGAAGCTAAGTGTACCAACTCAGTCTTTACCTAGGAAGTTATATCTTGATCTTCATCTATCCTAATTGTGTGTGTGTGTGTGTGTGTGTGTGTGTGCGCGCGTGCATGGGCGTGCGTATATTTCAATCAGTTGCAAATGTGTTAGGGAAAGTAAAGGTGGTATTTGCTGGAGCCCTAAATCCACAACATATATAAATATACCTTTTAGTCTGTAACATGATACATGTTATAACAATCATCATTGTTGTTTTTATCCATTCTAATGAATAAATATTTGAAACGCCTAACTTGTTTTTGGATGGGACAAATTCAAAAGCAAGATCAAAACTAAATTTAAATGCCCCTGGGGGCTCCTGGGTGGCACAGCGGTTAAGCATCTGCCTTCGGCTCAGGGCATGATCCCGGTGTTACAGGATCCAGCCCCACATCAGGCTCCTCCGCTATGAGCCTGCTTCTTCCTCTCCCACTCCCCCTGCTTGTGTTCCCTCTCTCGCTGGCTGTCTCTATCTCTGTCAAATAAATAAATAAAATCTTTAAAAAAAAAAAATTTAAATGCCCTTAGACATCATTTTACTTTCTAGCATTCTCAGTCCCCATCATTCCCAAGTTTTTGATTCATTCAAATGAATAAATTTTGAAACAACTAACAGTTTGATTAGAATTTGAACTGGCTCTTTATTTTAGATTTGATAATGTATAAATAATGCCATTAATGATTTAGCTATTTGAAACAGATATGGAAAAACAAACATAGTACACATTGTGTGCCTCTTTGGCTATATACACCCATCCAACCATTAGAAATGCGAATTCACATAAGGTGGTAACAACAACTACTGGAATTTATCAAGGATGTGCTACTTGTTATTTATGGTACTGACTGCTTAATCAGTGATATTAGATGTTTTTCCTATTTCACAGCTGAGTAAACTGAACCATAGAGATGGTACATACGTTTTCAAAGGTTACATAGTTTGTTACTCTTCAAATTCACATTCATGGGAGGATTATGTCCAGAACCCACTATGTTGACTACTCTACTTTCCTGCTTTTAGAACAAAGTATGGAAAATTGCTTCACCCTCAGACTAAGTTTGGTAGAAAAAGATGATTGTGCCTTACTCCCAGCTTCAGTATAGCTATATTTAATCAATACTACAAATTTTGGCAGCCTGCGTTTTATAGATTTGTCTTTTACAGTATTTTCTAAAAACTATTGCTGACATATATATGAGTTATAAACATATAATTTTTTTCTCCAAGTAATCTCTCTAACCACAGACCTAATGAATTTATGTCATCAGTAATGGAAAAGCATCTGACAATTTGTGTAGATCATACAAAGAATTAAGATAGTTTTTTCACAGTAAAAACAAAAATTAAATTAACATATAATACAGGGGAAACAAAGAATTTACATATGGCTCACATGCCTAGGATCAGTTTAATGCATTAGGGCCTGGAGTCTAAATTTTGGGCAACAGCTATGCTGGTCTTAGGTCCATTCAGGATTATTCATCTATATCACAGCAGGAACACATACCCAAGTAATTTTCCACTTCCTCCATTCTATCTACAAATTATTTGCTGAAGTCTTCCCATAAAGAGTAAATATTGACTCAACAAATATGTATTTTTCCAGGCCAACAGCTTATAATTTGGCATTTGAATGCTTCTGTGGAATTCATTTAGTTATATTTTCCCTAAAATTGGGGTACTGCTTTGGTAATTAAGGGCACAAAAAATCCATAAGCAATCGGAAATTGGGGGAAAAAACAGACATGTTATGCAACACACAAAAAATGTATGAAGTTCTATAAAAGGAAGCACGCATACTGTACAAAAGGAGCCCGGAAATGGAAATGATTGCTTCTGTTTGGGGATATTGGTAGGGTGGACAACTCTTCTGGTTTGCCAGGGACTGAGAGATTTCCCTGGATGCAGGACTTTCACTGTTAGAATCAGAACAGTCTAGGAAAACCAGGACTGTTGGTCACCCTAAACTGGAAAAAATTTTAGTAAGCTATATTTATGGACAAATGGTTAATAATAATAATAACCATATTATTATTTCAAATTACCATATTATTGTGTCTAATAATCCTCACCCTTATTGTGTGCAAAACATTGTTCTATGGTAATTTAATATAGGCATCCTGTGTTATAAAGGCTATTATTTATTACACAGAAACAGAGGCATAGAGAAGCTTGTCAGGTAATGTTAGATCAGGATAGAGTAAGATACTCAGGAATGGTGGGGAATGAGGTTGAAATCTTATCAAAAGACATTTCAATTTAGCTTCGTTTTTGAACTTGTTCCATCCATATGGATAACACCTGCAGACTGTGTCTGATTGACAGCTGCCGGTTGCAAACTTCAGAGGGATTAATGAAGATGTTCCGCAGTGAACACAGGAAAGGAAAGACACTGCAGGAAAGGAGAGCACTCTGGACAAAGGAATAACAGTGTAAAGAGATAGATGCTGAAATGTTCAGTATGGCAGGGACACTGGCTTTTGTGAAAGGAGAAGGAGAGGCATGGTATTGTTAGTAAAAAAAGGTTAGAACCAGGTTTATGCAGGTATGTGTCGTTTATGTCATGAGCAGTAATCATTTGTCAGAGGTTGCTAAGTAGGAGTGTGACACTAATTTTTTAAAACAAAGTTTGGTGCAGCATTGCCAGTAATTTGAAGAGAGGAAAGGGGAGAAAGCATTAAGATGTTACGGCTGCTGTCTCCTAAAATCATAATGACCTGAACAAAGGGAATGACAGTGGAATTGAGAATAGAGTCAAAGGCATTTAGAAGGTGAAATCGAGCACTCTTAGGACATGACTGAATATGGCAGTCAAAGAAAAGCAAAATATGAGGATGATTAAAACCTGCCTTGTTTGAATGAATAAATAAATTGTGATTCATTTTGAGTGATTTGAAGAGTCAGAAAGTGGAGCCGATTTGAGCTAGGAAGAATTAGGGAATACAGTCATATTTAGATTCAATGTGCATGTGTTTTATGCTCTTCAATGAAACAGTGAGTTGGAAAGTTGTTTTTATCATTCTTAATATTAGAAGTCCTAAGGTAAGCATTCTGGTAGAAATGCTATAAACTTGATAGAATGAGCACAGCTTTACAAAAATCCAGGTATAGAAGCTGGCAAATAACAAAGTGGAGTTCTGCCAAATAGGTTAATGGTCCTGAAAACCATTTACCCCAAGATGAAAAAGAAATGTGGGGGGGATTAACGAACTAGCAGCCTTTACTTTTAACTTTAGAACAAATCATATTTTATAGTCTTATGGGATGCTATTTAGGGAACATTTCATCAGGTTAATTCACCAACATTAATTATTATTTATCTCATGTCTATAATGCTGCACATTTTACTACATAATTTGCTAGGTAGGATGAGACACAGTTCCCTTCCCCTAAGGACATTACATTGCAAAGGAGAGATGCTGAACACCATTATCAATTATGTGTGACTTTTCAAAATGATAATTTATTGATTTTGGCCTACTATAGTTATAGCACCCCATTGCTGCTTCACACACATAAACACTCTCTCTCTGTCTGTCTTCAGGTCAGAATAATCAGGGAGCAAGTGAGTGACACAGCTCAATTCAAAAAAACATTGATTGTACATCTGTCGTGTGCAAAGCTTTGTTTTAGGTACTGCCTAGTGAAAAGGAAGATTAATAACATATCTTTTGCCTTAAAAAAGCATTTAATAATCTATCAAGATGGAAATTTTCATGGCATTTTTATGCATATTCTCTCATTTGATTTTCACAAATGTTCTATGGACTTGGTAAGTGAGGTCTTATCTCATGTTTCATGCATGATGCAATTGCCTTGTAGATAAAGGTAATATGTCTTCACGCCTTGTGCTCAAGTTGTTGTTAGTTATATAAATGAGTCAGCATCACAAATGGATAATAAAAACAGGAAAAGGTTAAACTAAAAAGAGTGTGTGGTCTGTGTGAAAGGTTTACATCAGTATCAGCAAACACACAGCATTTGCACCAGACTCCTCATTCCCTCAACTCCAGCAGCGAACATCACTAATCAGCTCCAGAACTCATTTCTATTAAGATGGAATTGGCCTTAAATCCCCTCTCTACACAGTCTTTCAAACAGCCATTATAGTCCATTGCAAGTGGCATTTTTCATGAAACCTATTTGTCACCAGATTTAGGAAAGAAGATGTGATGACAATCGAAAAGCTAAGTGACACCAATGAAGTAAAAAATGTTTGAGAGAAGAGTTCAGAATTTTTTTTCTGGAATTGTTTTGAGAGGAAGCGTATGGTATAAGCAGGAAGGGGATTAAAGAAAGAATATTATTTAAGGGATAGTAGAAGTTTACAGGGAATTAGGACTCTAAAGGGAAGAATATGTTAAAACAGATGCATGATTATCTGATACAGGCCAGGAGATTTTTGTCTTATGCAGAAGTCATTCTATCTTTTGCTCTTTTCCTTTCTTCTCCCCACCCTACCCCACTGCCCCAATTCACAGAAAGACAAAATCTTTCTACGGAAAAATTAAATGGTAAATATTCATGGACTCTCACGCATCAAGCACTCAGATATGATGAAAGTTCGCAAAGAAACGATCAATTCCTTTATCTCTTACTCACATCTCTGCTCCCAGACAAAAGATAGCTGGATGCATGTCCATACCTTCCTATTCCCATTCTCCCAGACAGCAAGGCAAAGAATCCTCCTCTCACTACAATCTGCTTTGGAGAGATGGCCTCATGAAAATGATATCTCCATCTGCTAATTGTAAATTAAATCAGTGAGGGAACATGTCTTTCTTTATGAACTCCTCCAACTTTTTAGTCTCTCACTCCTGTTTTGTTTTAAACTTTACTTATTTTATGAGTAGTTTTAGGTTCACAGCAAAATTGAAAGGAAGGCCCACAGATTTCCCATACACCCCCGTCCCCACACATGCATAACTTTCTCCATCATTAACATCCCCCACCAGAGTGGTATATTTATTACCAAGGATGAATCTACATTGAAACGTCAGAATCACCTGAAGTCTACAGTCCAACATTCATGGTGTTGGGCATTCTAAGTCTGGATAAATACATTATGATATATATCCATCATTACAACATTATACTGAGTATTTTCACTGCCCTAAAAATCCTCTGTACTCTGTCTATTCATCCTTTCCCTACCCACTCTACTTATGGCAAAAACTAAACTTTTCATTGTCTCCATAGTTTCGTCTTTTCCAGAGCCATATAGTTGCAGTCATACTATATGTAGTCATTTCATGCTGGCTTCTTTCACTTAGTAATATGTATGTAAGTTTCTTTCATATCTTTTCTTGGTATGATAGCTCATTTCCTTTCAGTGCTGAATTATATTCTATTGTCTGTATGTGTCAACGTTATTTGTCCATTTACCTACTGAAGGGCTTTTGGGCTTCTTCCAAGTTTTGGCAATTATGAAGAAAACTGCTATAAACATTTGTGTGCAGGTTTTTTGGGGGGCCTAAGTTTGCATTTCCTTTCAGTAAATATCAAATAGTGCAATTGTTGTATTGTATGGTCAGAGTATGTTTAGTTTTGTAAGAAACTGCCCAACTGTCTTCCAAAGTTGCTGTACCATTTTGCATTTCTTTTCTTTTTTTTTAAGATTTTATTTATTTATTTATTTGACAGAAAGAGAAAGAGAGAGAGAGAGATCACAAGAAGAGGGAGTGGCAGAGGGAGAGGAAGAAGCAGGCTCCCAGCTGAGCAGGGCGCCCAGATGCGGGACTTGATCCCAGGACCCTAGGATCATGACCTAAGCCAAAGGCAGACACTTAATCAAATGAGCCACCCAGGCACCCCCTATTTTGCATTTCTGCCAGTAATTGAGCGTTTCTGTTGCTCACATCCTCACCAGCATTTGGTGGTGTCAGTATTCTGGAATCTAGCCATTCTAGTAGATATGTAGTGATTGGTATCTCATTGTTGTTTTAATTGCATTTGCTTGATGACATATGGTATTGAACATTTTTTATAAACTTTTTGCCATCAGGGTAATATTGACAAGAAACAATCAGAGAAAAAGACCAAAAAAGGCCTCAGAAATAAATTGTGATAGCATAAATAAAACCTCCAGTAGAAGACTGAAAGGATAATGTCAAAGATAATTTCTGGAAATTAGAAAAGATTAAAAAACAGGGATACACACACATATATAAACACGTGCACAGATACACACACACACACACACACAGAAAGAGAGAGAAAAAAAATAGATTTTCTGATTTTAAAATTTCCCAAAAAAGATAATAGAAAAAAATTAAAGAAAAAAATTCTCCAAAAACAAAATAAAGAAAAAAAAATCCTTACATGAAGAACATGAAAAATGAGACTTTCATTTCATTTCATTTTTTTAAAAAGATTTATTTATTTTAGAAAAAGAGTGTGTGTGTCTGTGTGCAGGGAGAAGGGCAAAGGGAGACAGAGAGAGTCTTAAGGAGACTGCATGCTGAATGCAGAGCCTGATGTGGGGCTCGATCTTACAACACATGAGATCAAGACCTGAGCCAAAACCAAGAGTTGGTTGCTTAACCAACTGCACCATCTAGGCACTGCTGAGATTTTCATTTTAAAAGGCTCTCTAAGTGACCAGTGAACTGGATTAGACAAACTTTTTACTCATGCAGAAAACATGAATATAACACTAGAGATTAATGTGGACACGATAAAAACTTAAAGAAAGGAAAAACAATTGATATAAAAATGAGAAAAAAATGACATTTAAAAAAATAAAACTTACATGACATAAGAATGGAGTGAAGTCTTCAAAATTCTAAATATTAACCTAGAGTAATAGACCCAGCCAAATGATTACTGAACTGTAAGGTTAGAATAAAGATGCAGACGTTCAAGGACTCAGATATATACCTCTCCTCTACTTAGGCAATTAGTTATGAAGGTATATTATATTAATAAGGGAAGAAGTAAACAAAGTAAGAGAAAAATAATAAGAAATAGCAAGCGGTTCAACGTAAAAGAACCATAAGAAAAACTCAGGATTATAGATATGCAACATGTCTTGAGAGTAATCTGTCCAGTTTGAAACAGAAAGAACAAATAATAGTTATTTGATGAGTATGAATATTCAGAGGACACAAGTTTGCTTGATGTGTGCTCAATCTTACCAGGTAGTTGAATTTAGGGATAGGCCTATAGAAAATCAGACAAGTGAAAAATGAGGGAGCTATTAACTTCAGAAAATTAAACTGTACAAAAAAGGAAATCATAGAACTCTACTTGATTCTGTAATGAAAAATTTATAATTCTCTTAGTAGTATAGCACTTTTTAAAATTTGGATAAAACTATATTCATTAATGAGAAAGCAAGGTAGGTCTATATAAGGTTAATTTCATCTACAGGAGAACGAGTCAAAAGATGATATCTAAAATTGTTAATTATATATTCAGTTATAGAAAATACAGAGGAGGAGGAGTAGAAAGAGAAACCGCTGAAAGTATTTAAAGTAATTCATAAACAGGGAAAAGATAGGGCATGGGTCTATACTTTTATTGTGAGCTTTTTGGCTTCAGGATCCTATCTGTTTTTAAAATATGTCCTCCCAATTGTCAGATGTACTTGGTTAGTCTAAAACCAGCCAAGGACCTGTTGACACCTTCTGATCTTCCACTTTTCCTCATGAAGGGAAATATCTAGAACCCCCTCTGTGTAGTGTAGTCTTTCTTTTTTTATGATTATATTGTGAAAATGATCTATAGGAATTTCTGATGAATGAAATTCTCCATGTCATTATGGTTTCATCCTCAAATACTAGAGCTCTCTGGTAAATCTTCTTAATCTGACCTTATTATCATTAGTGAGGCACTTTAGTCCAGTGTCACATAGCCACCATGTATTATTCCTTGAAGACCTATGCTCAGGTTCTTCACATGGGTCTGGAATGTGCTTCCTACTCCCAGTATTTGTCATGGTTGTCTATCCTACTCAGACCATTAGAGTAGTACTCCCAAGAATCTCTACAATACCCCTTCAGTACCTACTGAATTCTCCTTTTTTTTTTTTTCATGAACTTGTGCTTTGTAGCTCCATTTTAAGATTTATCCTAATATACCTTGTGTTAGAATTAAATACAGTCTTTGTATGTTTTTCCTACCCTAAACTTAAGTGTGTAGCAGATGTGCACATACACAAAAATACACACTGGATTGTGAACTTCTGCAAGGGTATGACTAAGTCCTATTCACTTTTTTTGATGATAATTTGTATAGGAAAGCAATGAGTAAAGGCTGATTAAATTGAGAATATCACATATATTTCAATGCAAAGAAATTTATGAGGGAGATATCTGCTATATGAAATTCTGTCCACTCTAAAATACACAGTTTATGAGCCCACACGGTTTTACAATTTCTAACTAGCTTTTTCTTTCTCTTTCTTTTTTTCTTTTATTATCTACAGAGGATGTCACACAACTGTCCAAAGTCATTTTTTTCTTTTCAAAGATTCCTTGCTATCTGTCTTAGTCCATTTGGGTTGCTATAATAAAATACTGTAGACCGGGCAGCATATAAACAATAGAAATTCTCACAGTTCTGGAAGCTGAGAAATCCAAGACCAAGTTGCCAGTAGATTCAATGTCTAATGAAAACCCACTCTCTGGTCCATAGATAATCCCTTTCAGCTATAATCTCATATGGCAAAGGGACAAGGGATCTCACTGGGGTCTCTTTTAGAAAGCCACTAATCTCATGACTCCACCCTCATGACCTAATCACTTCTCAAGATTCCACCTCCTAAAACTATCGTGTTGGGGGGTAGGATTTCAACATATGCATATTGAGGGGACACAAGCATTGAGATCATAGCACAGTCTTCACCAGGGCAGATAACCTGACCTAGAACCTGGACATTTCTATGCTGACTTCTTAGTAAATACACTTATATCTTTTATCTTAGCAGTAATTAAATTCTGATAATGGCAAAAGAAGTAATTATTGAGCCAACCCTAGAGAAGCTGGTTAGAAAAACTGAAAATAAAATAAAATAAAATAAAAAATAAAATAAAAGTTTGAAGAAAGTTAGGTAAAAATTTAAAGAGAAGAGTGAAACAGAAGAAAATAATAACATGGACATTTGAGCGACTACTCCCAGATAGCTGAGAAACTAAAAATCTTTCGAAAAGCTCACAAGGCTGTAAGGACCAAAATTAGAATTCAGGGCTCATGAAAAAGGAAGATGACATCATGCAGAAAATAATATTTTTACAGAATTTATATACAGTGTTCAGAACTCAAAAACTAAGAGTAATATGAGGCGGTAAGACAATATTCTTAAAAAGGGAGAAAGAATACAAAATAGAAGCAGTACCATAAGGGATACAGATCATGGAGCTATTACACATGGACCGCAGAACAATTATGATGAATAAATTCAAGGAAGTAGAAGACAAGAGTAAAAATTTGGACAGTGAATTAGAAGCAGTAAAAAAAAAAAAAAATCAATGCAAAGTCCAATTCCTCAAAAAAATAGACCAGTTGGACAGATTAGACAGAGCTGAATAAAATGATTTAGTGGACTGGAATATAGGACAGGAAACATTCAAAATGACACAGACAGACATAATAATGGAAAATATTGAAGAGAGGATAAAAGTAATGAAGATAAATGAAAAATCTAACACATCTGTCATTGAAATCCAGGAGCAAAAAGAAGGATACATTGGGGGCAGAAGCAATGTTTGATGAAGCTGAGAGTGTCCTGAAACTTATGAAACCCAAGCAGGACATACATAAAGAAAACTCCACCTATCTACATTATAGTACACTTACTAAAAATCAAGTATGAAAGTTTTTAAAACAGCTAGGAGAAAAGGACCAATGATAGTCATAATAGCAACCACAGGACAAACAACTGACTTCTCACAGAAGCCAGAAGACAACACAATGACATCTTCCAAGTATTGAAAGATTATAACTGCAAGCTTAGCATTTCAAAGCCAGAAAAAGATCCTTTAAAAAGAAACATGAGACATATTTGCAGACAAACTAAAACTGAGAATTCAACAGTCCATAATTTTGCAAAAGGTAATACAAAAGAGTGCTTTTTAAGGAAGAGAAAAATATTACAGATGGGAAGTCAAACATAGGACTTAATGAAGAGCAGCAGAGGACATAAATGTCTAGTGAGTCTAAGTGCATGCTGACAGTATAAAACAATAGTAATCTTCTAATTCCCTATATATGTACATTTGTACATATACATGGAATGGGAATTAAACAGAGTTTTTAAATGTTTTAAGTATGTTCAAGATGTTGGTAATTTTTACTTCTTGGGTGGCATTTTCGTGAATGAGTTTGTTTTATTTTTAATAACTATAAACTTTTGATTTATATACTCTTCTGTATGTCTGTGTGTCTACTTGCTTTCAAAGAAATAGTTGTAAAAATATTGACAATAAAGCTACAAACACGTTAAGAAATTAGAAAAAAACAATTACATTGCAAATAAGTAGATGATGTTAATTCTGGTTTTATCTCTTGCTATTTCTGTATGTTTCTGTTCTGGTCCCAGTAAAATGTATTTTAAAAACCTAATATTGTTTTCTGTTTTCAGCAACAGTCCAGACCAGATATCATGACTATAAATAGTAGATAAAACCAAATACATATCTTTTCATTGTATTGCTGTTCTCATAACAAAGTAAATCTAAATGACAAAAAAAAAAAAAAAAGAAGAAGAAGAAGGAAGGGAGGGAGGAAGGGAGGAAGGCTGGGGAGGAAAGGAGGAAGGGAGGAAAAGAAGGGAAGGGAGGGAGGGGCACCTGGGTGGCACAGTCATTAAGCTTCTGCCTTTGGCTCAGGGCATGATCCCAGCGTTCTGGGATCGAGCCCCACATCAGGCTCCTCTGCTGGGAGCCTGCTTCTTCCTCTCCCACTCCCCCTGCTTGTGTTCCCTCTTTCGCTGGCTGTCTCTCTCAAATAAATAAATAAAAATCTTTAAAAAAAGAAAAAAGAAGGGAAGGGAGGGAGAGAGGCAAGGAGAAGGGCAGGGAGGGAGGAAAGGAGGAGGGAAGGAAAGGAGAGAGGAAAGAAAAGAAAAAAACACAGCAATAGAGAAAAGGAAAGGAAAAAGTTGGAAAGCAGAATCATAAGCCTAGCCTGTTAATTATGTCAGCCTGTGGTTGTTGGTTTCTTTTAGTAATCAAGAGTCTTGATTCTTAATTCTGAACAAGCAGTGAATTTGAAACTGAGACCACTACACAAAGCTAGAATTTTTAAAACCTCACTCAGTGAAAGGGACTATAAGAAAAAAAATCTGTCTGCGAAGTAAGACTACAAAGAGTTTTGTCCCTTTTGGCCTAGATTCTGGGTGGGAGAAAACCATTTGCCATCAACATCACATCACCTTATGAGAACACCACCTTTAAAGTGCATGGGTAGTTCTACCATATTACAGTTGGAAGTGTATTTATATATGAACTGGAGATTGATTTATTGAACATAATTAGCTTTCTAAAATTAGTTTATAATTTCATAGTTACATATAAGAAAATAATATAAATTTATAATATACTTTTAAATATCCTTTACAATTAGTTCTTTCCTTGATTCAGTCCTCAAAAAGTTGTTGTGGGGATTAAACTAGATTATATGCATTAAACTGTTAGATTAATGGCACATAGGAAATGCTCAATAATATTGATTATTATTATTGTCATTATTATAATCATATTCACATTAAATTTTAGTGTCTGGACACACAGAGAAAACAGGGAAACTAACTTTTAGTCTACCACTATGTTGCTTGCTTCCATGATCTTACCTTATTCTTTGAGACAGGCATTGCTATGTAACTTTGATAGTTGAGGCTCTGGGAATGGTAATGTTCTAGGATTCCTGGTAAGTGGTAAGTGGTAAATCTGGAACTCCAAATTTTGGATCTTTGACACCAAAGCTTTAATTGGTTCTCTATGCAACAAAACCATTCACAATTCTGAGTCCTCATATTTCACAACAAAGGTTTAAGTTTGAAGTTTGTATTCCTTAAGATCAGATGCAATATGATTTGGCTTTTTATTGGTAATTTCTTACTAAAAGTAAAACAAATAAAATGGAAAGCATAGAACAAACCCCCTCCATCAAAGCAAATCAGAATCCAGAATTTTTCTGGATTTTCCAATTCATTGCTTGAGGCTTCTCCAGTCACTACCAAACTTCCAGAAACTAGAATGTGGTGATCACTTCACAGTGCATACAAGTATTGAATGATTATGTTGTATACCTGAAACTAATATAATGTTAAATGTCAATTATACCTCAATTTTTAAAAATAAGTAAAAAATAAATAAAATGTAAAATGTGGAAGCAAAAACAAATAATTATCCACCTATTTTTATTGTTATATTTAATTTTTTCATTAAAGAAAATCTAAATCTAGCTTCACACTGTTTTGCTGTAGTTGCATCCATGAGGGTAATGGAGCTATATCCACTTCCATAGGGTTTGAACTAATGTATAGTTGTAATGGTAATGATGATGATAATGGTAGTGATGAACTAAGTTAGTGACACTGTTGGAGAGACGAAAAGGAACCAGATAGCAATCTTTGAATATAGACATCCAAGTTACTTTTGTCTGCCTTGAAGGCTAGTAGAGAAACTGAAGGATTAGAACATGTGAGACACTGGGAAGATTTTTATTTTAGAAAGAGCATTCTCATCATTTGAGAAATGGATTGCGGAGGAATGACTGGAGGCAGGGAGAGAAGCTAATAAGTTGTTGCAATAATGCAAACGAGAAATTATGAAGACCTGAATTAAGACAGTAAGAAGAGATAAATCTAACAGATAATTAAGAAAACTGACATATAGGACCAGGAATGATTGAAAATAAGGAAGTGAGGAGTCAAAGATGGAGTCCAAGTTTGTAGTTTAAGTGAGTTGACTGGTTGGTGATAGCCTATAGAGAAATAAAAAAAAAAAAATAGGGTGAAAAGAGAGAAAGAAGATAATGAATTCAGCTGTGGACATTGGACTAGAAACTTTCCCAGTTTCAAATGGAGCAGGCACACGCAGACGTAAGATCTTTGCTTCAGTGATTTCTTGCAATGGGCTTTAATTTTGAAGCTGGTGACACAAGCAATCAGTGCTGGGGTTAATCTCTCTCCCTGTTTCTCTTCCCTCTCTTGAGTAGTCGTACTACTATTGCTGGTAGTAGCAACAGTGGTTGCAGCAGTAGTACCGATAGTAATAGTAGTAGTCGTCGTAGGAGGGTAGAAGCTGCAAGACCAATTGCCCAGTGCAAAAATGTTCCTTGGTGTTTAGTGTTCAGTTGTTTGGCAGAGGAAACATTCTGCACCACAGTTTTGGTAACTATTCCCAGCTCTTTAGTCTCAATTCAGCTTTTCTGGTCCTTTCCAAAAATTGTTTTGGACATTTAAATGATCTAGAGTCAGCTTCTGTCACTTGCAACTAATAATTCTTGCTTAAACGGAACACTTGAATTTAGGTGACTATAGGATATATAATTAGAAATGTCAAATAGGAAGGATGGACTCAGAGGTCTTGGTTCTTGAAAAAAATTCTGAGCTAGAGATTTGGCTGTGATCAGTATTTGGCTGACAATTTTAACCTGTTAGAATTTAGGTCTCTGAGGTGGAGGGTGGTGATGGAATTCCAAACACAGGTGAAGATTGTCCTCACAAGTTATGGATACCTCATTCTCTAAGAAGAAAAAAAAAATACTAGAAGCAATGGCAGAAATTGAGCACCTGCATTCCCATAGAATCATTAATCACCAAGATTGATATTCTTTCCTCAAATCATAAAGTTTTGTAATGACAACAGAACTCTCTCCTACAACCCAGGGTTGGAGCCCCTCAAATTTTCTTTTAACCTAAGCTTTTAAATATACTCCTCCAAGTATCTAGTTCATGTCAGAGTTACAGTCACAGTTCTTCATTCTATCAGAAGTAGGTCTGTTATGATGAGAAGAATACTTGGTGTTTTCACAGGTCCTAAGCAGCCTTTATGATCTGAAATCTCTTCTTCACACCTGACTTTACTAGAATAGTAATACTGGCAGGATAAAATAAAATAGAAAAAGTACTAAATGTTTAACAAATGCAAGAATTGAAGGAACTCAGAAGTTTCAAACACAATTTTCAACATAAATTCCTTTTAATAGTCTGTGTTTGGCAAAAACAGGAACTAAGATTAATTGAGATAAGTGTAAATGACTAATTAATGGATTGAAATAATTTTTTTTCTAGATTCTCATTTTCTCATCAACTATTCTCAATCCCTACTACTTATCTTTAATAACAAACATTGATTTATCTCTAATAATTAAGAGCTATAATTTCTAAGGGGCTTATCTGCTCTTGCCTTAGTATCATTTCTCTTCTTGTATAAGCAACCATTTGGGATAAGGACCAACATACCATCAGCAATTGTTTTGGTCTTATGGCTCTTTGCAGATAATTACCTTATTGTTATTATAAGATTATGTTTTTGTAATCTGTTTTCAAATGTCTTTGTCCTCCCTAGATTTAAGATCCCCTAAAGGTCAGAGAACATGCCTTAATGATTTTTGCAGATCCAGAAGCTAACATAGAGTCTGAACTGTAGTAGGCTTTCAATACATAATTATTGAAGGAGAGATTGAAGAAATCATAAACTAATGAAGAAAAATATTGCCTATAAGGAGATTAAAAGAAGGAAGTGCAGTCTATTGAGAAAAGTATTTCATGCATAGAATTTATTTTTAATAGCAGATGTTTATTAGGTACCTAATAAAGTGATTGATATTGTAGATGCACAGAAGTGATGAGCCTTATTTGTAGGCAGCATATTAGGGAAAGGTATGTTTGAGAGATTGTCAGGAAAATTCAACCTTCACTCTCACAATACACTTTGATAACTGCTCACATTTCTTAGTATAACGAAAACATTTAATGCCTGTGAGAATGGAATAAGAAGAAAGAAAAGAAATATTTTCTGACAAGATTTCACTAAATCAGTGTTATATTGAGCAATTTGAGATAACTTAGTCTTCGGAAGCATTGCCAGTCATAAGAATTAAGGCAAAAAAACCCATCATTTTGCATAGCATTCACCTTCTTTGAATTCAAAGTTAATAAACCATAATTCTCCTAATTTCTTTTTTGAGAAGTAAGGATCATCTCTTTCAGAACTTTGACTGATTCCAAATGTTGTTACAAGGCTCAAAATGAATTAAGGGTTTGTGTAAGGATGCTTTGAAAAATAATGTCTGTGTATGGGGTCTATTTGAAATTAGCAGATGACACTAGCATGATTAGATGAAAATGCTAATTTTATGATGCTTGTATCCTGCTGTTTAATGGTTGATTCTGACAATATTGTAATTAATTTTTTGCATCTATTTTGTCGAGTTTTTAAAGCCAAGGGCATAATTTATACAATTAAATAAAACCTTGATGTTTTCAATCAAAAAAGAAAAACACTCGAAATAACATGGATCAGACCCTGTGAAAAAAGCAAGTTGTTCATAATATAGCCACTTCACTCTGAATAGTTAGTATCACGGCTCTGAATTTCAATTAATGGTATCCTTCAAAAGCCTCATGCTTTGATAATTAGTTTGGACCTGTGTCAAATTCATTTAAATGAGAAATCAGCTTTCAAAGACAAAAACATGCTTTAATTTAGAGGTCTGCTTTTAACTTTTTAAAAATTTGTCTTTTATTTTGAAAAATTTCAAATGCTCAGGAAAGTTGAGTGAACAGTAAAGTGAACACCTGTGTACCCATCACTAACATTGACCAATTGCTAATATGCTATCTACTTGCACCATTTTCCCTTCTCTAAATGAATGCTTCAAACATCAAGATATTTTGCTAACTACTTCAGCAT
Organism: Ursus americanus; assembly: GCF_024610735.1. Classification (NCBI taxonomy): domain Eukaryota; kingdom Metazoa; phylum Chordata; class Mammalia; order Carnivora; family Ursidae; genus Ursus; species Ursus americanus. Next base: position 18,111,200 of record NC_142151.1, on the reverse strand, counting down.
GAATCATCAAAGACAAAGACATTTTCCTACCCAGCCATAATATATTACATTTTAGAAAATTAGTATGAATTCAAAGTTATGATGTAACAAGCAAACTTTCCTCTGTTGTAGCAAAAATGTCTGTTGCAAATTTGTTTTATCCCATTGAGGATTCAGTCAATATAGATGAATTATCATTGGTTATGTCTTTTCAATTTCTCACAAGCCATAGAAGTCCTAGAATTTTCTGCCATTCTTCATATTTGATTCTTTGAAGAGTCCAGCCCTTTGTCTTGCAGAACAACTTGTACTAATAATGTATGTTTATGACTTGACTTAGGTCAAATATTTTTGACAAGACCATGGTATGGGTGATGTTGGGTAACTCTTACTGTATCATAGCTGGAGGCATATGACGTTGGGTCTTTCCACTATGCCAGGAGTAACACACAAATCTTTCCATTGTAAAAGCACATTTTCTCCTTTGTAGTTAATAAATCATCTGGGGAGTGATACTCTGAGATCTTGTAAATAGACTTTTATCCAACATGTCACAGATTGTTTTAGGTCTTATTGATTATTCTTGTTAAAATCGTTAAAACTACATTAGCAGATAGAAAATCATAATTTTTTGAATCTTTTATTTTTTAGTACATTCCTCTTAACTCAACATTTTCTCCTTCCTCTTTCTTTTTAATATTACCATGGATCTATGTGTGTTTATTTCAATTCAATGTGTTATCTATCAGCCATTAAGTTCGTAATTCATTTTGATACTAAAATTAGGCCCCACATTTTGTTAGGGGAGGTTCCTTCCAGCCAGTTTCTACTTCCATGTATCCTGACACCATTAGTCTTTGAATATTTTCTTCTTGATGAAAAAAATATTCCAGGCTCACTTTTGCATTCTGCAGATCTAGAACTAGTCATTTCTTCAGAGAACCTTGGTCTTTTAAATGGAGAGTAGTTTTTTCAAAGCAAGATCTGGGTACTAGATCTGTAAAAAAAATTTTTCAATCCTTATGTATAATAACTTTTCCTCTCCTCATTTTCTTGAGTAGGATCTCTGATACAAATCTAGGTAGGAGTAATAATACTGAATATCTTTGCCTGGTTCTGACCTAAGGGAGAAGTACATTTTTACTTTTGAGCATGATTTAAGATGTAGGGATTTTGTAAATACTACTAATCAGATCAAGCAGGTTCTATTGCTGTTGTATTGACGATTTTATCCCGAATGGATGCTGTTTTATCTAATGCCTTTTCTGTACCTAACAGAAGAACATATGATTTTTCTGTTCAGTGTTTTGATGAGATGACTGTATTTGATTTTTGGAAACTTTTTGGAAGTGATTTCAAATTTATAGAAAAGTTATAAGAATTAAAAGAACACGTATATACCCTTTATTCAGAATAACTTATTATTAATATTTTATTTCATTTTAAATTACTTGATGCATGTGTACTCTCTTCAAATATATACATAGTTTTTGATTGAACCATATAAAGTAGTTTGGATACATCATAGTCTTTTACCCCTGAATGCTCCAGTGTCTATTTCTTAAGAATAGAGATATTACTAGGGCCCCTGGGTGGTTTAGTTGGTTAAGTATCTGTCTGGCTCAGGTCATGATCCTGGGGTCCTGGAATTGAACCCCATATCAGGCTCCCTGCTCACTGGGGAGTCTGCCTCTCCCTCTCCCTCTGCCATCCCCCTGCTTGTGCTCGCTGACTCTCTCAAATAAATAAATACTTTAAAAAATAGAGATATTACCAAATCAAAGCACAGTTACCAAATGCAGAAAATTTAACATCATTTGAAATACTTTCATTTAAGCTACCATTCCAATCCAACTTTTCAATTCACCCATAATGTCATTAAAGCCTTTGTTCCCCTCCAGTACAGTTCTCTTCTAGTTCAGAAATTGCATTTAATCATCATGCCACTTCAGCCTTTTAAAATATGGAACATTTTTACAGTCTTATTTAGCCTTTTGTGACATTAAAGAATACAGCTCCCTCACCTTTTATTGAAAGAAAGGTTTTTAATTTTTTTTTTCTGATTTAATTCAGGTAATGTATTCTTGTCTGAAAAATTACATATATGATGCTGCGTTTTTGTCAGAATATTACATCTGAGGGACACATATTTTCTATTTGTTCCTCATTGGGGATATTTACTTTGATCATTTCCCCAAGGTCTGATTTTTTTCTGTAGAATTACTGCTTTTATTCCTGGCGAACAATAAGCAGTCTGTGGGAAAATATTTTAAGACCATACAATTATTAGCTGAAGATGACTTTATGATTGTCAAGAGTAGCTTTTTGGCTCTGTGAAGGCCGGTGTACTTCAGCCTTCCCTACTCCCATGGCATAAACCTTCAAGAATCTCAGCTGAAAGCCTGAGGTCTTTATCAGGTCTCTTGAACTCCAACTTCTGTCTTCCTAGGACTATAAATCTGTTAAAAACTTCTGTTCAGGTCTTCAGCATCCCAGTTCTGCTTTCTGGTGTGTTTGTTTGTTTGTTTGTTTGTTTGTTTGTTTGTTTTGAGACATGCCCTTCCTCTGAGCAGCTTTGACATCCTAACTGTCAAAAGAAAATTTCGTGCAAATTTTTGGATTCACTTTTCAGCATTTTCTTCCCCTCCATTTCCAGCCCTTTGGAAATCCTAGATTTCCTATCTCTGCTTCCTCAGCTCTGAGTGGAAGTTTCTGTTGAAATTCTATTGTTCTTCACTGGCAAAGTTAGAAGCAAAGTGACTATGGAACTCATGTCCCTGCATTTCCCTTCTCTCAAGGATCACAGGCCTCAAGTTCTGACTGTGTTGCTGATCTACAAGACATTCAAATAAGTGTTTCATGTATTTTGCATTTTTTAAAAAGTATTTTATTTATTTATTTGAGAAAAAGAGCAAGCAAGAGAGAAAGGGCATGGGAGGAGCGAGGGGCAGAAGCAGAGGGCAAAGCAGACTTCCTGCCAGGGAAGCCAGACAAGGGGCCCAATCCCAGGACCCTGGGATCATGACCTGAGCTGAAGGTAGAGGCTTAACCGACTGAGCCACCCAGGTGCCCCTTGCGTTGTTTTTATAGTCGTTTTGGCAGACAGGTTATTTTTATACAAACTATTCTCTCATAACCAGATTGGAAGTCTACTCATTATTCTTTTTTTTTTTTAAACATTTATTTATTTATTTTAGAGAGAAAGAGAAAGGGAGGGAGAGAGAGCAGGGGGAGGGGCCGAGGAAGAGGGAGAGAGAGAATCTCCACTGAGCGCAAAGCCTGATGGGAGCTGGATCCCAGGACCCTGAGATCATGACCTGAGCCGGAATCAAGAGTCAGATGCTTACCAACTGAGCCACCCAGGCGCCCCTACTCACTACTCTTTTAATAACAGTTGAATTATGCATATCCAGCTTCTTTTCCTATAACCTAAAATGTTACCTAATTTAAAAAAAAGAAAGTGTCAATAGATGTGACTTCTTCATTTTTATTGTTTTTATATTTTATTGAGTAATCCTTTTAACCCCCTCACACTAAATCTAATTAATAATTCAAATCCATGAATTGTTGATCTCTCTGTTTTTTCAATGCTTATACCAAAAATAAATCACAAATCAAGATAGAAAATGTTTTGGTTTTGATTCCATTCTTAACCTATGACATAGTAACCTAAGAGTTGAATAAGTTTTTATCCCCGTTTCATCCACGGCTTCTTTACTAGACTTGGTCATTCAGAGAAATCAATGGTTTAAAAGTGTTCTGACTGGGGTGCCTGGGTGGCGCAGTCACATCTGACTCTTGGTTTTAGCTTAGATTTTGGTTTCAGGGTGGTGGGATCCAGCTCCATGCTCAGAGCAGAGTCTGCTTAATACTTTCTCTCCCTCTGCCCCTCTGCCTTGCATGTTCTCTCTCTCTCAAATAACTAAGTCTTAAAAGTGTTCTGACTGTTCTTTGTTTTCCTCTTCTCCCAAACCTAAATCTATTCTCTTCCATTTTGCATATTTTATGCTCCTAGACTGAATTCTGTATCATCTGGAGTTCCTCCATTTTGACATCTAGTTGGGACTAGACTCAGGGAGGCTCCTGCAGTAGACTGGAAGTTATTAGGATAAACAGAGTGGGAAAAATTTTCTGTACTCTTGCTAAACCCCATGACAGTCTGACAATATCTGCGTTCCTTTGTGACTTTGCTTATAGTCCCTAGAGACCTTATCTTCTTATACTGTCTCAGCAGGTACTGGTTCCTAAAACCATTCTCTTTCTTTTTTTTTTTCTTCGGGCCTAGGATAGTAACAGTGTCCACCATGACTTCTCACTGGGTGCTTCACCATTCATTATTAGTTTCTTAGGCATATCTTCACTTCTGAAATTAGCTGATCCATTAAATACTGTTCAGTTAAATTCTTGGAATAAACCATGACTTTCTTATAGAAGTTTTCACGGATACATTAGATTAGTAATTATTTTGAAACACTCCCAGAGAAAAAAGATAAAAATATAAATAGAAGACTATTTAAAAGAGGATAGACTGAGAATTTTTAATGTTTGTTTCAAAGGTTTTTATAAGACAGATTCTGCTAATATAAAGCTAAGTAAAAACAACTGAAATGTATCAGTAATAAAAATAACAAATGTTGAGTTCTTATTTACAAAGCACGTAATGGGAGGTTGAGGGGCATGATGCAACCATGTCATTACTATTTTAATGCATCTGCTTAGAATGTGGCACATACCACTCCCACTTGAATTTCAATGTCAAAGCAAGTCACATGGACAAGCCCAATTATAATGTATAGAGACAAATAACACTTTCACAAGAATATTGTGAATATTTTGAGCACTAGTGCACTAAACATAAGGAATTGAAGAAGAAAAAAAAATGGAGGAAAAGGAGAAAAGAAATACGTGAATGGACAACAATTTAGGATCATCCAGAATTGAAGGACTTTATGAATCCCCAGATCAAGTGTCCACGCTGTGTACTAAGCCAACGAACTTAATATGAAACGATACTTGGAGAATCAAAATGAATTGTAAAATGCTAAAGGTGAAACAAAAATGTTAAAATATGTGATAGGAAAATTACATAGCCACAAAAGTATGATAACTAGTTTAAAAGTTTCCTTCTCATTAACAACAATAAATACCAGAATACTCTCCCAGGATATTGTCGAAGTTCTGAGAAACTTAGACAACCTAGCATTTTATGATAGCCAAGCTATCATCCGTGAGTGGAAACAATAAAGACATTTGTGAGTCATAAAGCATTAAGCAAAGTTCAACTCATAGGCTCTCACAGAACGAACTAAAATTCAACAAACAAGCAAACTCCCCATAAAATCTGAAAATACTCAATGTTGGCAAGAATGCAGACATTGCACTACGTTAGAAACGTAAAATGGTACAGCTGCTTTGGGAAACACTTTAGCAGTTTCTTTCTCCCCTCCTCCTCCTCCCACGCCCCCCCCTTCCTTTTGTGGCAATTTCTTACAAAGCTAAACATAGTGTTACTGTATGATCCAGTAATTACTCTGCTAGGTATTTACTCAGCTGAGTTGGCAACTATGTCTACACAAAAACCTGCATGACAGTCTTTATAGTAGTTGTATTTATAATTGCCCTGAACCAAAATATTCTTTAATAAGCATACTGTGGTACATCCATACAATTCAGTATCATTCAATAACAACAACAAAAAAATGAGCTAGAAAGCCACAAAAAATAGATGAAACTTAATCGCATATTACTAAATAATAGAAGTCAGTCTGTAACAGCTATTACATGATTCCAGCTCTAGGACCATTCTGAAAAAGAGAAAACTGTAGGGACAGTAAGAATCAATGGTTGCCAGGGGCTCAAGGGTCTGGAAAGGGATGAACAGGTGAATATTAAGGAATTTTTAGAGCAATGAAACTATCTGTATGATCCTGTAATGATGGATGTATGGAATTATGCAAGTCAAAAGCCATAGAACTTTACAACACAGTGAACCTTAAGGCAAACTATGAAATTTAGTTAATAATAATGTATTAAGACTGGGGTCATTAATTATAAAAAAGGTACCGCACTAATACAAAACATTAGCAATAGGTGAAACTATGCACAGGGAAGGAGAATATATGGGAACTCTCTACAACCTGCTAAAGTTTTCCATAAGTTTAAAACTGTTTTAACCAATAAGTCTATTAAGTGGGGGGGGGAAAGTCCAATACTCACTTGTATGAAAACCATAGAAGAGGATGGGGGAGAGTGGATAGTGGTAGTGATGGACAAATGAAATATACCCAGCATTTGGGGAATGATTTGACTTCTGGATATCAACGTATACATATAAAGCTATATCCATTCAGGGGGGCGGGTATTGGGGAAAGCTTTGCTAGAACAATTTAATTAATGAAACCTGAGAAACAGATCCACAGATAAATGGAACTTTAATTTCATGAACTGGGAAGTGTAGCAGATCAGCACAGAAAGGATAGATTCTTCAATGGTGCAGTGAATACTGATTTTCTATGTGGAAAAAAGAAAGTTAAAATCCTACCTAATAGCAAATAAGAAAAAAATTCCTGATGGACAAAAGAGCTAACTGATAAAAACTAACTTTAAATTTTTAGAAGAAAATATATCACCTTGTAGTAGTGAAGGAGTTCTTAAATAAGACTCAGTGTCATAAAACCTGAAATAAAATTTGTAAAAATTTGTCTGTGTTAATGAATGTTTTTATAAAAGATACAACAAAAATTAATTTTAAAAAAACAGACTGGGAGAAAATAATCACAACAAATACTTAACGAAGAACTAGTAACTGATATTTCTAAATTATTAAGAATCATCAACAGAATAGAAAAATGAGCAAAATATGTAACAGAAGATCCTAGTGATCAAGAGTCATATAGATAAATACTCAACCTTTTTATTTATAATATTCGGAAAAACACAAAATAAAACAATAAGATACTATTTTACACATAATAGAATGACAAAATGAAAATATTTGCTAACACCAAGCTTTGGTGGGGTGTGGAGAAACAAACCAAGATAATGGCAATATAACCAGCACAACTTTGTATGTAATTTGATAATATCTAATACATTTGAAAAACGCACATTTTTTAACCAAAATATTCTACTCTCAGATTAAGAAAATTACTACCTAGTTTGTCCTTGCTATATTTTCATTAGTATGTATGGTTTTGTGTGCCTAATGTACCATTCTAAAAATCCTTTTTGTTGTAAAGTATATTTATTTTGATTTTGTGTCAAGACACCTCTACCAGGCAGAGAAAGTATTTTTCCTTGCAAAACAAAAACAACCAAAAAAAAAAAAAAAAAGAAAGAAAGAAACCACCACCACCACCACCAACAACAACAACGGAAAAACCAATACACATTTCTAAAATTGCTTAGTGTCTAGTTAGAAATCTAACTATTCAATAGCATTGTTAAAGTTCTTAAGTATAGTTGAAAATAAAATTGTCCATGGTAATTTACTAATGAAGATCGAACTCTTCTAACTCTTTATTTACATAGTTTATTTTTCTCCCAAAAGAGAAAACAGTTTTGAAGGGCAAATAATATTTGATACTTCTTCTTGAGAATATTGGGTAATAGACAGAAATCCCACTGGCATTTCCATCATTCACAAGCTCAATCCCTTCTGCATTCTTTTGTATGGGCTCTGACAATATAATGGTGTTTGTTAGCTTTTTATTCTTGATCTTGAACAAGAATCCTGGTGTGCCTGTCAGAATTGTAAGGGAAAGTAGAAAGAAATTATGCACCATGGTGCCAGAAAATGAGAGGCAAATGAATAATTTGAAACAGATTTTACAGAGACAGAACAGAATTTGCTATTTTTAAGAAAGTTTACTAAGGCATTTAGGATAAAAAAGAGTATCTAAGTTAATATATTTCTCTAACAGCTGGACCATAAATAAAACTTATTGATCTTTGTATTTTAAAAATCAATATTTTTTATTTTACCTTCAAATACTCTGGAAATTGCTAAAATAGATTATTTGACTGTTACATTCTTTATCAAAATGTACTTATTTTGTCAATATAAACTATGTTGTGAGAGTACATCATTCAGGCAGTATAAAAATAAGAATTAAATTCATTCTGACAGTTTCATGAATTTTATGAGTTTTAGGGAAGCATTTATGAAAAACTCTAATCCAAAATGAATATCCAATATGACTATATTAATATGAATTAATATATTACTATAAACTATATTACTGTACACTATATACCATTAATATTAATATATTAATGTTCCTGTTACATGTCCAACTTTCAAGTAGAGAATCAAAAATCATTCGGACTAAGTCTTTCTGGCATCTTAAAATAAAACTTCATTAAAATCAAGCTTACAGTTGCTTGAATAATGCATATTGTGTCTAAATTGTCATTGTATTCAGGGGTAAATTTATTTGTTTGACATATATCATTATTTTACATTTTCATATCTCATGCAAATTTGTGAGAGTATGTATTTCAGCTAAGAAGACTCATACCATTTTCCTTGAAATCTCCACTTAGCATGGCTTCTGATGGAAGTCTACTGAAACTCTTATCCTTGTTCCTCTGTAGCTAAGATGTTCCTTACTTTCAAGACTTTTTTCTCTGGTTTCTGCAGGATGAATATGATGTGGCTAATTTTTTATTTCTTAATCTCGTTTGTGTTTTCTGAGTTTCCTCAATTTGTGATTTGATGTCTGGCATTCATTTTGGAAAATTCTCAACCATCATTACTTCAAGTCTTTCTTCATCTCCCTTTTCACTTCACTTCTCTTCTCTTCTCTTCTCTTCTCTTCTCTTCTCTTCTCTTCTGTAAATCTAATTACATGTATGTTATAACATTCGATGATGTCCCACACTTCTTATATGTTTGTTCTGTTTTGTTCATTCTTTCCCCTTTTTGCATTCTATAACCTTCAGAGTAAATCTCAGTGTTTTAATGGGTCCATGTATGTGTATGTGAGCTCTAACCTCAGGATTTCTCCAGTGATACAACTTTTTTTTCCTCCTGTCCCTACCTCATTGGCTGTGGTCTTTTCGATCTATATCCTTGAAGGCCTGACTTCTGTTTAATTTGTTTTCCCTTTTGGTGAGACAGTAAACCCAGAGGGCGATAAGTTTAGAGGAATGCCCTTCCCCATTCTCGAAAAAGGCTCTGGTACAGGTCTTTTCCCTGGAAAGTAGGCTTTTACTATGGAGAATGTTCTGAACATATTTCACAATGGTTGTTATTCTCCTTCACCTGCCAGAACCATCAGGAAATCTTTCTTAGATCTTCATAGTGATCAACTGAAGTGTTTTTTATTGTCGTTTTATGTTTGTTTGTTTATTTAGATTTTATTTATTTATTTGAGAGAGAGTGAGAGAGAGAGCACAAACAGGGGGAGCAGCAGGCAGAAGGAGAGGGAGAAGCACACTCCCCGCTGAGCAGGAAGCCCAATGTGGGGCTCGATCCCAGGACCCTGGGTTCATGACCTGAGCCAAAGGCAGATGCTTAATGGACTGAGCCACCCAGGTGCCCCGATAAACTGAAGTTTGTAGCTGCTCCCTTTCCCCAAGATTCCAGCTTCCAGGATCTTCTCACTTCCAAATTAGACTTCACTTAGTCTCCAGTAATTTGTAAAACTTACCATAAAAGTATTCCTATCAGTTTATGATTGTAGCAGCTTCTGCTCAACATATATAGATGGTGACTGTGACTCTCTAGATTGACCTGTCCCTCCAGACTTCGGCGTGGCAGTTTGCCCTGCAACCTTGGTTTTCTGATGGATGCAGAGGAAGTTATTGATTTTCAGTTCGTCAAGCTTTTACTTGTAAGGATGACAGTGACAACTTCGTCCTCTTTATATGTAGGAGCTGACACCAGCAATCCAAATTCAATCACATATGTATATACACACATGCACACATATGCATACATATATGCAGATATTTTACAGATGCGTTACTGAATTTAGAGACTCCTATAAAGAGACATTAATTCAGGGCCTTACACCAAAGTCACATAGCTATAGGATGGCAGTGCCAGACCTAAATCTTTAAGTCTTCTTACTCAAATTTAAGATGTTTCTGCTATAACACAGTGCAGTGCTTCTCATTTCTCTTTCTTTACCATAATTTCTATCATCTGGCATAAGATCAACAGCTTCCAGTCTGTGTTTCCTCAGTTTGTAGAGATATTCTATATGTTGCAAACCTAAGTTTCCACCCACATAAATTAATGTATTCAAGGTTGCCTCAAGATACACTTACATTTCCTTATAACTAGCTCCTAATTTTTCTATATTACACCACCTAAATAATGTAGAAGGATCACCTGAATGTTCACAAACACTCAAAATAAATCATTTCTTCAAGTGCTGTGCTCTGGAACTCAACTTTCTCAATAGATGTTTGTCACTAGCAGCAGAAGTGGATTTGATCACTTGGGGGTGGGAAAGAATTTTATTTTTAAAAAAAGACTTTTTTATTTATTTTAGAAAGAAAGAGAGCAAGCACAAGTGCAGGGAAGAAAAGCAGAGGGAGAGGGAGAGAAAGTCGTAAGCAGATGCTACGCTGAGTGCAGAGCCTGACATGGGACTAGAACTAACCCTAAGATCATGACCTGAGCCAAAATCAAGAGTCAGACACTTAACTGACTGCCCTACCCAGGTGCCCCAGGGAGCAAGGAGTTCTTAAATTGCATTTCAATGAATAATTCAACCTTTCTATAAAGAGGGTAAACCTCATGAATACATTCTTGTTCTGAACAAAAGGACAGTTTTGTTTTACTCATTTACCAAAGTAAATGAGTTAATATTGCATCAAATAATTTGAGGATACAATTACTATATGTCGTTGTCTGTGCCTTCATATGCAAAGACACTGAAACCCTTTTGTGTCTCACTATGATTTCTGTAGCAGTAAACCATATCTTGTTCTGTTCCCCAGTATTGAGTACTTGAGTTATTTAGATGTCAGTACACAGAATTCTTTGAGTTGAATTAAATATTAATGCAAAATATAGTCATGACAGTTATGGAAATAACTAATCTTAAAATATTACCTTTTACTTTAACATAATGTTATAAAAATGTCAATGACAAATGAATGGTTAGATTTTCTTTTAGAAAATAACAGAAAGGGGCACCTGGGTGGCTCAGTCAGTTAAGCGTCTGCCTTCAGCTCAGGTTGTGATCCAGGGGTCCTGGAATTGAGTCCCATGTCAGGCTCCCAGCTCAACTGATAGCCTGCTTCTCTCTCTCCCTCTGCCACTCCCCCCTGCTTTTGGTCTATCTTTCTCTCTCTCTCTCTCTCTTTCCTTGTCAAATAAATAAATAAAATATTTAAAAAGAAAAGAAAAAGAAAGTAACAAAAAACCCTGTAATTTATTTTAATATTCTTTTGTCAAAAGTAAAGTTCCAGTTTATCTTAATATGGCAGTCTTACTGGTCCAAAATCTCCTCCAGGGCAAAGAAAGGGAGATTTTCTTTTTTTAAGTGGACTTTGGGGGGGCGCCTGGGTGGCTCAGTCGTTAAGCCTCTGCCTTCCACTTGGGGTGTGATCCCAGAGTCCTGGAATCAGCCCCACATCAGGCTTCTCCGCTGGGAGCCTGCTTCTTCCTCCTCCCACTCCCCCTGCTTGTGTTCCCTCTCTCGCTGGCTGTCTCCCTCTCTGTCAAATAAATAAATAAAATCTTTAAAAAAATAAAATAAAAATAAATGGACTTTGAGGGGCACCTGGGTGGCTCAGTCGGTTAAGCAACCAACTCTTGATTTGGGCTCAGGTCATGATTTCCGGGTCATGGGATGGAGCCCTAAATCAGGCTCTGTGTTCAGTGGGGAGTCTGCTGTTCCTCTTCCTCTGCTCCTCCCTCTGCTCATTCTCTCTCTCTCTCTCTCTCTCAAATAAATAAACAAATAAATAAAATCTTTAAAATAAATAAATAAATAAATAAATAAATAAATAAATAAATAAATGGGCTGTGAACCAAGAACTGTTTCAAGCACTCTACATACCTCTATCCCTTATCATTAGATAAATAGTATCATTCCTATTAACTCCAGTTTATAGTAAGGTCAGCTGAGGTTTAGGAAATTTAGGTTTACAGAATTTTCTAAGTGTGAAACTCTGGTGTTACCCATGGCTATTTCCTGCCATGTGGGATAAGTCAGACGAAGGAGAAAATGAAGATAGGTGAAGACAAGAGATGGAGAAATAGAGGAGATACATACAAGAATCTGATTTGGTGTATGCATATTTGCCTTTCCCGTGATTTGTTTTCGAACCGATGTATTTACCCTCCATATTTTGGCCGAAACTAGTATAAAATGGGTTTTTGTACCTTATAACTATAGATCTGTATTTTGTATTTAATCACATACATTATAATGGAAAATCATAAATCAAGTTTTATAATGTCATAAAATTGCAAAACTTTTACTAACTTCGAATTGCAAAACAAGTCACCTCCTATTGGGAGATCTGCCATTACTTTACCTGACTTTTCCACTGCAACCGTGCTGATAAAGCTTTCCCAGTGAACAGAGTGATCCGGTTAACGGATATTAAACAACCACCAATTCAATTCAAGAAACAGCTGTTGTGCAAAACACCGTGTTTACTCATCTCTCCACCTCTAACCCACTTCTAAAAGTAGAGTACTCCAGAGTTTAGTCCTTGACTCTTTCCTTCTCTATAAACAGGGAGTTTTAAGATTCTATCTGTAGGCTGATGACTGCCGACATTAAATTTCCCACATTTCACACACATCTAAGCTTCTCACAATTCATTGCAGGTCTTTCCTTGACCTCTTTATTTTTATGTCTGCTCGGCATTTCAAACTTCACTTTTTAAAAAACAGAACTCTTAAACCCACACTCTCAAAATCTGTTCAGAATCTATGTTCTTCTCCCCATTTCCCTCTGCTATGACCACTTCTACTCAAGCTCCTACCTCCTTTGAAACTAATAGTTTCTCAACAAATTCCTTTCTTCTGCTTTTATTTTCCTTTAAGTTGTTTTCCATACCACAACCAGAGTGATCCTTTAAAACGTAAACCAGGTTATGCACTCTCCTTGATTAAAGTCATCCTATAAATTACCTTCAAAATTACGCTGGTTGCAAAAATGTACAGAATCTGGCCTTCACCTTTCATGTTACAACACTACCATGTTGTAGGCCATGCTCTCTGTACAGTTGCTTTTCCATTTCTGAAACACATCAAGATCATTTTCACCTTAGAACTTTGTATCACTGTTCGGTGTGCCTAGAATGATCTTTCCCAGTGTTCCTTGCTATTCGACTTACCTTCAGTGTCACTTCCTCACGCACAACGTCTTCTGACCGCCCAACTGAAAAGAGTCATGTCGTATTTTATTTTGAGTCTATGTATCAGAGTTATCACTACCTAACATTGTATTTTGTTTGTTCGTTTTCTTTCTCCTTCCTACTAGGTATTTTGTTTAGTCATTAGAATTCCAGTATTTCAAGCAATAGTTCATAGTAATTTTCAAAATATCTATCGAATGAATAAATGAATGATTTTTTTTTTCTCAGACTCCTAAGTAAATTGTATTCAGTTGCTTAAGACAAAAATCTGAGAGCCATCCTTGATTCTTCTCTAACTCCCCAACCCAATACCTTAGCAAGTCTTTTTGGCCCTATTTCAATAATTAACTCCAAATCCTCCACTTCTATACATCTCCACTAATCACTCCACTAATCCAGACCACCTCTTGTTTGGACTATCAGTTTTTTGTTGTTGTTGTTGTTTTTTCCTCAATTCCATCTTTGACAACCAAAATACTTTAAAAAATATATAAATCAGATTATGTCACCCTATTGCATAAAATCTTTAGCAGATTATGAATAGACTTGGAATACAACCTAAACTCCTCACTGTGGCCTATAATGTTGCTGTGACCCAGGCCCTTCTGGATCTTTCCTTCTTGCTCATTCTGCTTTAGGCGCACTGGCCTTCTTTGGTTTCTTGAACATGCTGCTATGGACATGTTCCTGGTTTTTACCTTGGAGTCTTTATTAGTTGTTGCTAGGACCTGGAACCTATTTTTTCTCAAAATTTCACATGATTAATTACTTATTATTCAGCTCTTAGCTCAACTATCAGAGTCTAAGAGTGAAGCACCAGCAACATCCTATCTAATATTTCCTGCTGACACTATCTGATTCATTCTTTATTATGTTACCCTACTTGATTTTCTACATAGCATTTGGTACTATCTGATTCTTTTTTACTTGTTTAGTGTCAAACTTTCTTAGTAAAAGTTGTCTTAGAGCCTTAAATCCTTTTGCTATTTTGAATAGAACTAAGGGCTCATGTTGGAGGGTAATAAAAGATAATGCTAGAAAGTAGGTTAGAGACAGAATGTGAAATGAGCTTTAAATACCAAGATAAAAATATAGACTTTATCCCATGGATGGGAAGAAGAAATTGAAAATTTTGGAGCAAGTAATATAATGAGGCAAGTGTTTTATGGAGATTAGTTTGGATTTGTAGTTAGTGCAGTAGACAAATTAGAGGGATATATTAATACTCCATTGTATACATGTGTAGTAAATATGAGAATGAACAGAGAAAGGCACATTTAACTGACAGATAGTAATAATATAGAGCTGGCGGAAAGGTTGGATTGAGGACGAGAGGAGAGCATGAACCTTAAATCACCAGCCATAGAATTTTAGAATTTATATTATCAAAGCATACTCGTTCCCCATGTAAATTATCCCATTATTGAAAATGTAAACAACTGATCTTCTGAAATCTTTGTGTGAAGCTGAATTAGTTTTAGCTATATAAAATAAAAACAAATAACTTTCTTATCGAAAACCAAATAAGATGTATTTTTATAAATTATTGCTATTTCAGTGACATCAATTGCAAATACCATTTTATCTGCAATAAAATACCCCAAATGGACAGAAGCCAAAGGAAGTAGGAGATTGTAAAAGCTAAATCATATATTCTCATAGCTGTCTTGGATTTTCATAAGTACCTCGTTATCATCAAAACAAGCTCAGTAAAATTTTTTGTAGGATATGAGTAAGCAAAAATTTGATATGTTATTTCAGTATGAGAAATATATTACTATATTTTAAGTTCTGTTTAATTTTTATATAAAAATATTTAGTCTTCCATTTCTTTGTAATAAGCTATAACTTAAGCCAATGATTCTATGAGCCAAATTTTTTCTTCCCTTAAAATACTCCAGCTAGAATATTTATGTGGAAACTGTCAGCATATCTATTAGATTTCCAGAAAATTCAACCAAACATTTCTTGAAATTCTCCTAATTCCCACTTGTAAAGAATAGAAGTGATATTGACTGAGTGTAATGGTTCACTATATCAACTGTCACCAAGAATGAGGACAACTGCTGCCTCCTTTATGAAACCCAAATCACTCAAGACTTAAAATCGACTTTTAATAACATAAATTTACAAGAACTGTGTTTAAGTATTCAGTTTATTAAGAAAACATAAACATAACGTAAACAATTATAATTTTAAATTAAATTTCATGAGTAAAAATGTCAAATCGTCATTAGACATACAGCAAATTAAGTACTTCTTAACCTATAATAATTGCCTTTTGTATTGATGTTTATCTTTTTAAACTAAAATATATTTTATCTTATAATATATTTCTAATTTATTGTCTTGAATGTTACATATTACAACCATATAACTGGCAAATAAATATAATTTTATTTTCTCTCTTCAATTTTTTATGCCTTGAATATATTGCTTTAACATAATTACAGTGATGGTTATTACTGCAACAATGATCAAAAGTGGTGATAGGGTACATTCTTGTTTTATTTGTGACTTTAATGAGAATGCTGCAATCTTTTTCTATTAAGTGTAAGACTAGTTCTTTAGGTTGTATGTATCTGCATAATGTATACATGTCATATAAGCATGCTAGTTAGAATCTAATTTCAGTTGCTGTAACATACAGACTGCACATATTCATGGATTAAGCAAAATAAAAGTTCATTTGTTGATTGGCTGTGCACTGGGAAGTTTTAAGGGGAGTGACGTCTGTCTTGTTGCACTGTTCTACAATCTCACCCTCACCTCTCTAGTGCAGAATGTTTCACAATCACGTTTACGTCTCAGAAATGGAAAGGAAGGGAAGGGTGCGTCAGACTTATTACAAGCATCTAGAGAAGAAGCAATCCAAACTCAGGTTTCTATGATCTTAAAAAGTCCCGGTATTTTCAATATTCCCACATTGAACTGAGCACTTAGCTCAATTCAGATAGGAAAGAGGAATGGAGAGAGAATTGCAGGTGGGATTAACAACGTAAACAATGTTCTAACGTTTGTATTTTCCAGACCCCTGTGCTTTTTTTTTTATAAGTAAATACAGCCCATAGAATCTTGTACTGTTCCAATTCCAATGTAGCAAAAAGCATGGTAAGAACATTTGAGGTAGAGGAAAAAATGTTTAAATTAGGTATCTTCATTAAAAAAACATCCTTTGCCCTGGAGCTGTGCCGCACTTCGGTGCTTGATAGTGGTTTGTGAATCCATCTATTCACATATTCTAGGTCAGGTGCGTATTTCAGCACCTGCTACATATTTTATTCTGCCTGTTTATAAAAATAAGAAAATGAAAAACAAATCATCTGAAAGGCTTTCAGTGTCTTGTGAAAGTAAACTTGAGAGGAGAGGAAATGTACAACGGTAATTCAGAAATACCTTCGAGTGGTTTGAAAATTAAGAATAGCTTGGAACCCCGGCATGGTTCTGATTTACAACTTAATAACTTCAGTTTTTAAGAATAAAGTGTAGTTCTTATTTAAAGGCTGAATACTACCATTTTCTCTGAATTCTAGTAGTAATTTAAATTCATGGCTTCTGTATTCCTGCAGCCCAATTTAATATGAACAGTGTTTCTCCTGTTCAGTGTTTATGAAGGGTATGTCTTGAGGGTATACTGAGCTTTGCAACAAACAGATGCTAAAAGTAACTGTCTAGAGTGCTGCCCTTATGAATTGGAGTCTGATATATATTACCTTTCTGGGCAACCTGTATACAAAAGAAGATATTTTTTTTCTTTAAAATTAAAAAAAAAAAACTGTAGGAAGATGCATACTTTAAAAGCAAACATATAAAAAATGTTATTGTTTACAAAGGAGATTTTTTTAAATAGTGAAAGTCATATTTTGAAATTTGAGGTATAGTGATAGTGATTTCTTCAACTTAGGCACCGATATGTCTGTTTATCACAGAGAAGCAATGTTTTAGAAAATATTGCTAACTGAAAATACACTAGAAGAAAACTAAAGCTTTTATAGACAGATAAGTCAGCAGGAAAATATGACATGTTGGGAATGCAATTTAAAAGTTATTATTTTAGATATAATACTAACACCATGGAAGCATTGGATGGCATAGTTACATCCAGCCCAGTGAATAAATCACTATATTGCCTTTGGCTGAGGAGGCCCATCTCTCTTGTTTCAGAGGTAAGATTTCATTCTTTTTTTTTTTTTTTTTAAGATTTTATTTATTTATTTGACAGAGAGAGACAGTGAGAGAGGGAACACAAGCATGGGGAGCGTGAGAGGGAGAAGCAAGCTTCCTGCTGAGCAGGGAGCCCGATGTGGGGCTTGATCCCAAGACCCTGGGATCATGACCTGAGCCAAAGGCAGACGCTTAACTGACTGAGCCACATAGGCGCCCCAAAGGTAAGATTTCATTCTTTTTTATTACTGAATAAAATCACACTGTACATGTGTGTATATATATATATGCACACATATATACATCCTCTTTATCCATTTTTTCATCAGTGGGTGCTTAGGTTCCTTCCGTATCTTGGCTAATATAAATACTGCTGCAATGAACATAGAGGTACATATATCTTCTCAAATTAGTGTTTTCATTTTCTTCAGAAATATACCCAGTTAGTGGAATTGCTGGACCATTTGGTAGTTCTGCTTTGAATTTTTTTTTGAGGAAGACTCATACTGTTTTCCATAGTGGGTGCATCATTTACATTCCCATCAACAGTAAGTGAGGGTTCCCTCTTCTTCCCATTCTCATCAACACTTATTGCTTGTCTTTTTGATAATGGTCATTCTGACAAGTATGAGGTGGTTTCTCATAGTGGTTTTGATTTGCATTTCCCTGATGATGAGTGATGTTGAATATCTTTTCATGTGCCTGTTGGCCATCGGTGTGTCTTCTTAGATCAATGGAAGAAAATAGAGAGCCCAGAAATAAACCCATGCTTATCAGCTGAATTAATCTACAACAAAGGAAGCAAGAACATAGAGTGGGGGAAAGACTGTCTCTTCAATAAATGGTGTTCAGAAAACTGGACAGCTACATGCAAAGGAACAAAACTGGACAATTATCTTATACCATATACAAAAATAAACTCAAAATGAGTTAAAGATTTGAATATAAGTCCTGAAACCATAAAACTCCTAGAAGAAAACATAGACAGTAAGCTCTCTGACTTGGTCTTAGCAATGTTTTTTTGGCAATGTCTCCTCAGACAAGGACATCAAAAGCTAAAATAAACAAATGGGACTACATCAAATGAAGAAGTTTTTGTACAGCAAAACCATCAATAAAATAAAATAATATTGAATGAGAAGATACTTATAAATGGTATATCTGATAAGGGTTGATATTTAAAATATATTAAAAACCCATATAACTCAGTAACAACAACAATAAAAAACAATCTGATTTAAAAATGAGCAGTGGATGTGAATAGCTATTTTTCCAAAATATTTACTTACTTTGTAATTTAAGAGTGTGACTTTTGGAGTTAGACATACCTGGGTCTTTCTAAAACACTTATTAATTTATTTAACAAGTATTTTTTGAACCCTTACTATGAACAAAGAGTTGTGCTAAATTCTGCAGACATAATCTCCTGTAAGTGTTCCATCTCTAATGGATTTTCAGCTGGTGATGTTGAAATGTAATATTAAATAATGTTTTAAAGATTGCTTAATTTCCCTAAGCCTCAGCTTATAACACTATAATGAGAATAGTAATATGGATCACAGGATTGTGCTCAAAATTAAATATGATTATGTATGAAAAGTGTTCATTTTAGTTTTTGCTATATTAAGCACTCAATGAATTATGATTATTAGTTTATTGTTATTATTGCTACTAATTTTTTTATTATGGTTTTATATACATATTTCTAAACCTCATGATTATTTTAAAAGTAAGTATTGCAAAATCCTTTATAGATAAGGTGACCAAAGCTAAGGTAAGTTGTTATCTTACCCAGGATTACGGTCAAAATGTTAGCACAGAGTCCTGAACAGTCATGATCCATCAGGTGGGACACCACTCTGCCTACCTAGTAACACTTTATCCCTGCAAAGACACAGGCTCTTTCCTCTGTCTTCAGAACTCAGGTCTGACGTCATCTCATCCAAAAAGGCTTCCCGACTCCTAGGTAAAATAAATTTCTTTTTATTCTATAATTATGCTATCCCTTTAAATCCTCACGTTTTTTTAGTTTACTTGCCTCTTTTCCTTACTTGGCAGGGAACTTTTTGCAACCCTCAGTCTAACTCTGTATCTGTGTGTCCCCAGGACCTTTCACAGTGCCTGGCAGGTAATAGTTTTCTTAATAAATGTTTGTTGAATTGAATTGAAAATAATCATGACATTTATATCTGTAACACTTTACATATTGATTAGAGGACATTATGCATCTTTGTCTTTGTGGTAAACAGCAAGTCCCCTTCCACGTTTAGATAGCTATCCTTTTTTCTCTACGTTATGTACTTGAGGATATCTTGGTTTATTCATAAGTATCTGTATCTGATAACTTGAAATCCTGACATTTCTTCTTTCCAATATCCTCCCACTCTATCTTTCTGCCTGGGTGAAATTAATAAATCAACCTGTTATCAGTCTTGTTAAGAACTGATAACTAAAGCAAGAAACTTGTAATTTCATCATGTTGTGCTTTCAATATCTAGTCCATCCATCAAAATAACTTAAACTCTGTATTGTGAATTTACTTCGGGGCATACCATGGGTACTGCATGATACTCATTTAACACAGAATTGCTAATTCCTTATGTTTGTTCTATACTAGATCGTGTGTAGAACAGTATAGAGTAAAAACTTTATATAGTGCCAGAATTTTCACAGACTAGCCTATTTTTCCATCAGTAGGAAAATATCTATGATATATTAAACTATTTTGAGTTCAGGGCCAACTTAGCTTTTGAAAAGTGCAGGTTTCCCATTTTAGACTCGACTTTTCTTCCCACTCCGTTACAAACAAATCAATATGAAGATAATCAAAATTCTTTTACAAGAGGGATTTTCCACATCCCTTCTCAGTCTTCAATATAATTATGATTCATCTTAGAACTAAAAGAAATAAACTTTCACTTATTTAACATACTTACTTTGCATCTGATCAACTTTATTGTAGGAGGTGGTATAAAAATATTTTGAATAAAAATTTTATGTATAATACCACTTGAATTTATTTTATGTTATAAAATTAAAGCATCACTCAAATATACAGATGCATAATTAATAGAGAAATTATCACACAGGACAGTTTTCCACACTTATGTATGAGGGAATATACTTATACCCATTAAACAAGCAGGGATAGGTCAGTTGCAATAATAATTACCCTGCATGCTCCAAGATACACTTCACACAGGGCAACTGATATAATTTTCCTTTATCTCTCATTTGTTTCTGCTATTTAGTGCTAAGCAAGTCCACCAAGCAAGTAGTACAGAGCCTTTAAAATTCTCCTATTAAAACAATCTTAAATTTTTTTCCTTATTATTAAAAAAACTTCTCTATATACTTATATTTTCCTTCTCTATTTGTAATATAAGTAATTTGTACCATCACTTTTTTTCTTTATCTGTTTTACTAGAAGTTTCAAACATTTTTTTTTATTTTTAAGAACTCTTTCCTCTTGTTTTTCAAAATTAATTTCTACTATTTGTTTTTAATATTCTTTCTTCCACTTTCTTAAGATAGGTCTCTGTTCTCTTCCAAGCTTCTTCAATTGACTGCTTAACAATTTCTTTCAGTTTCTTATTAAATTGATGAATTTAAGATTGTAAAATTTTCACTAAAAACTATTTAACTGCATTCTATATTCATTGATATGCACTATTTCTGTTCCCTACAATTCTTAAGATTTTGCAAACCTATCATCATTGTTCTTTATGAGTCACTGAGGAATATACATATATTTTGAGTTTTAAAACCCACAAGACTTTTTTCTTTTAAAGATTTTGTTTATTAATTTGAGAGAGAGACAGAGCACGAACACAAGCAGGGGTAGAGGCAGAGGGCGAGGGAGAAGCAGACTCCCTGCTGATCAGGGAGCTTGACTTGGGGCTCGATCCCAGGACCCTGAGATCACGGTCCAAGCCAAAGACAGACGCTTAATCAACTGAGCCACCCAGGCGCCCCCCCCCCCACAAAGACTTTTATCTCTTTTTAGTTTTGTGCCACAGCATATTCACATTATGGTGAGAGTAAATCATCTGTATGATATGAATTTTTTAGCTTTATTGATAATTCTTTCAATAGTAGCACAGGAAAATTATAAAGAAAATGCTCCATGTATGCTTAAAGAAACAAGTACTATCTACTGTTAAGTTCCATTTGTAGATGTTTATTAGAATAACTTTGTTAATTCATATCTTCTGTAACCTTATTAAATGTTGAGCTACTGTCTATAACTTTTCATAGACGTGCATAAAAGCCTCCTTGAATGATCAAGTTTTTTATGAATTATTCTTGGAGTTATGTCAGTTTTTGTTTTATATATTTCAAAGCTACATTTTTGTGTGCCTAGAAAATCGTGATTGGTATTATCTTTGTATCTTTGTGATATGTAGAATATGATGCAGTATAAAGAATAAAATTTTCTGTGGCGGCAAAGATTTATTTATTTCTCATACAAAATCCATTGTGAATCTAGTGGATTCCTCAGGGAAACTGTCATCTGTAAGATAACTCAGCCACCCCAGGTGATGTGAGCGCCACATGGCAAGTCCACTTTGTAAAACTATGGTGTCCAATATAGTAGGACTCGTATTAGTTACTGAGCCCTTGATATGTGGCTATCTGACCAGGAATATGCTGTAAGTATAAAATACCCTGAATTTCAGTGAAGATAGGCAAAACATTTTATTAATAATTTTTGTATTGATTACATGTTGAAATGGCATTATTTTGGATATATTTGGGTTAAATAAAAAATGTTATTAAAATTATTGATTTCATATCACTTTTTAAAAAATTAGCTAAAAAAATACATAACTATCTCTGTGGGTCGGGTCACAATATATTCCTATTGGTGACCTCTGATCAAGAACCGACAGTGTCAGTCTTTGTGGCAGGAGAAGAGCCAGACTGGAGAAATCGTGCATGAACTCTCCATTGCCTCAGCTCCTAAGGGACACACATCTTTTCTCCTCTCATTTCATTACCTAGAATTACTCACGTAGGACCACCTCACTGCAAAGGAAATGAAAATTGCAACTTTCCATATATCTAGGACAGGATAATAAGATATCTGTGAGCATTAGTAAGCTTAACACAATTTTTGTTGAATTATGCCTTTTGTTGTTATGTACTGTGTCCATCTGCTTTTCTACTTTTTACCTTAAATTCAAATTTGTTTCTTTTTATATTTAACAGATCAGTTTTCCAGGTTCACCTGTTTTTAATGTTATTTCATTGGCTTTATTTTGAAAAGTATTTTTCTGAAAGTTTTTTTGCTTGATATATTCTTGTCTTTTGATTTTTCAAATTTTCTATGAGGTGTATCTTTACCATTCATCTTGTAAGCAGATAAAACATTATGTTTTGATTTACTCATTTAAATAGGTGGATATAACTAGTTCATACTTATAGTGAATTTATATACTGTGGGATTTATTTTGTGTTTTCTACTTACCAGTTTTATTTTTTCTCTTTTATTTTTAATTCCTTTCTCCCTTTTGTTTTATGCACCTGGGTAGACAGATAATACACTCTTTATCTCTTCTTCATGCTTTTGTTGTTTTAGAAGTAATAGAGTATATAATTCTTCTTACAACAGTTAGCTTTAAATATGTAATATGCATCCTTAACTAACTTTTTTCTAACACAATGTAAAATTATGCAACATTATTTCTTCAAAAGACAAAAAAATTAATTGTCCTAACTACTCTCTGAATAATCCCTCTTTTGCTGCTATTGATTTAGAATCTTTGTCATTTTTTTTTTCACTCACCAATTGGGTACCATAAGTCTCACAAATCATTCTACTGTTTTTCATATAACCACTCCTCACATATAGGCTCCCAATTTTCTTCCTGTTTAAGTATACATTTTAATAAGTCTTTTAGTGTGTATCTGTGCATATGAACTCTCATTCTTTTCATGTCTGAAATTATCTTTATTTTACTCATATTTTTATTTTTTCAATTTTTAAAAAATTTATTCTTTTAAGTACACTCTACACCCAATGTGGAGCTTGAACTCACAGCCCTGAGATCAAGAGTCATGTGCTCCACTACCAGTCAGCCACTCCACTGATGCTCTTAAATAATAATGCAGCTGGAAATAAAAATTTCAGTTGAATGTTATTTTCCTTCAACATGTCATACCAATGTCATTTGGCATTTATTATTCTTGATAATGAGTATATTGTGAGTCTAATTGTCTCTAATCAGCTCTAACATGATCTTTTTTGGTGATCTAACTTTACTCTCCATTTGCATTTCTAATTGTTTATCTTTAATTCTTAATAATTTGCAGTTTCAACATAATATAACTAGGTAAGAATTTATTTTATTTATCCTGCTTGGAATTCAGAATGCAAATTTCCTCTCAGGACTCAGGCCTTCACTCAGCTCTTGTTTTCTTAAGTGATTTTCTTTTTCTTCCGTTCTTTTTTTTTTTGTTTATTTTATTTTATTTTATTTTTTATTATGTTCAATTAGCCACCATAAAGCACATCATTAGTTTTTGATGTAGTGTTCAATGATTCATTAGTTGTGTGTAACACCCAGTGCTCATCACAACATGTGCCTACAATTCATTCATGTTTTTTGGATTCCTATTAGAGATGGTGCCTCTCAATTTATCTTTCAAGTCTCCTAATTCTCTTTTGTACTTTTTACATTTAATTATCCCTCAATACTGGATTCTATAGAAATTCCTCATTATCTGCATTTCACCAAGTCTGTGACTGTGTTCAGCTCTCTTCTACTGGACAGTTTTCTTACATACTTAGAAATATTTTATTGGGTATATTTTCAACTTGCCTAGAAAATTGTGTGGATTTTCTCTTCTGTATTACAAAAATTATGTCAGACAAGTTAGTGCAAATAAAGTAGAACATGATAATAAGCATTAACAAGACAAAGGATTTTCCTAGAATATCACTGATAACTTTAGAGACTATTTTCCGTGTAATAGCTGAAGCCAAGTTGCTATCAAAAGAGTCAGTTTAAGAATAAAGAAAGATGTAAGGGCACCTGCATGGCTCAGTCGGTTAAGCATCCACTCATGATTTTGGCTCAGGTCATGATCTCATGGGTTGTGGGATAGAGCCCCCTGTTAGGCTCCAAGCTCAGCAGGGAGTCTGCTTGGGATTCTCTTTCTTCCTCTCTCTCTGCCCCATCACTCACTTGCACTTTCTTTCTCTCAAATAAATAAATAAATCTTAAAAAAAAAAAAAAGAATAAAGAAAGATGCAGCCGCGGTGTTAGTTACCTCATTAAAATATATCTGACACGGTGAGATACCACCTCACACCTGTCAGAATGGCTAATATTAGCAACACAAGAAACAACAGGTGTTGGTGAGGATGCAGAAAAAGGGAAACCCTCTTACACTTTTGATAGGAATATAAACTGGTGCAGCCAGTCTAGAAAACAGTATGGAATTTCCTCAAAAAGTTAAAAATAAAACTACCCTATGATCCAGCAATTGCACTACTAGGTATTTACCCAAAGAATACAAAAATATAGGGGTGCCTGTGTGGCTCAGTCATTAAGCATCTGCCTTCGGCTCAGGGCGTGATCCCAGGGTCCTGGGATCAAGCCCTGCATCAGGCTCCCTGCTCTGCTGGGAGCCTGCTTCTTCCTCTACCACTCCCTCTGCTTGTGTTCCCTCTCTCGCTGGCTCTCTCTCTCTGTCAAATAAATAAATAAAGTCTTTAAAAAAAAAAGAACACAAAAATATAGATTCAAAGGGGTACATGCACCCTGATGTTTATAGCAGCATTAGCAACAATAGCCAAATTATGGCAAGAGCCCAAATGTTCAGTGATAATGAATGGATAAAGAAGATATGGGAGATATATATATATATATATATATTTGGAGTGACATGGATGCAGCTAGAGTGTATTATGCTAAGTGAAATAAGAAAGTTAGAGAAAGATAAATATGATTTCACTCATATGTGGAATTTAGGAAACAAAACAGATGAACATATGGGGAGGGAAAAAAAGAGGGGGGAAACAGACCATACGAGACTCTTAATGATAGAGATCAAGCTGTGGGTTGATGGAGGGTAGTGGGTGGGGGATGGGCTAGATGGGTGATGGGTATTAAGGAGGGCCCTTGTTATGATGAGCACTGGGTGTGGTATGTAAGTGATGAACCACCGATTTCTACTCCTGAAACCAATATTGCACTATATATCAACTAACTAGAATTTAAATAAAAATATGAAAATAAATTGTATCTGAATCCACAGCAATTTGACTTTCAATATCAGATGCAGCAGATAGGTTTTTTTTTTTTTTTAATTCGACAGAGATAGAAACAGCCAGCGAGAGAGGGAACACAAGCAGGGGGAGTGGGAGAGGAAGAAGCAGGCTCCCAGCAGAGGAGCCTGATGTGGGGCTCGATCCCATAACGCCGGGATCACGCCCTGAGCCGAAGGCAGACGCTTAACCGCTGTGCCACCCAGGCGCCCCACAGCAGATAGTTTTTATATCTTACTTAACCTCTTCACCATTACTGCATACTCCATCACTCTTTATCTTTTACAGCTGTTATTTTCTCCTTCTTCTTTCTTCCAGAAATATAAAGCTAAAATAGATATATTTGAAAAAGAAAAGAAAAAAGACTGAAGATCAATAATCTAAGAATCCAACTCCAGAAATTGAAAAATAAACAACAACATATAATCAAAGAAAACTGGAGGGAAGTAATAAAGATGAGAGGATAAGTTAGTGAAATTAAGGGAGTAAATTAAATTATTAATGAATTAAATTAATGAAATAGATAATTAACATATAGTAGTAAGTATCAAATAAGACAAAGTTTGGTTCAAAGAAAAACTTTGAAAGAATAAATCTCTAGTTAAAGTGATCAAAAAAAGGGGAAAAAACCTTAATATAAAGAAGGTAAAAGGAAATATCACCATAGATATAGTTCATATATCAAGAGGCATTAAGACAATGTTATGAACTAGATTAGTTTAAAATATTTGAAAATTTAGATGAAATGGACACATTTGTTAAAGAACTTAACACAAATAAGAGATGAGAAAATCTCATCATTTAAAAACAATTAAGAAAATGAAACCATAATTTAAAGTCTTCAAATACAACAACCCAGTCTTTCCCAGTGAATTTCACTGAAAATTGAAGGGAGGTAAACTTCCCAGAGAATAGAAAAACAAAGCTTTTTTTTTTTTTTTTTTTTTTTAAGATTGGAACTTTTTTAACTCATTAGTGAAGGCAGCATTTTGTATCAAGCAAAATTCAATACAAAAACCAGACAAGGACTTTTCAGGAAAGGATCATTACATGCCAGATTTTACTTAAGAATATAAGTGCAAATATTCTAGAAAAAATATTAAAAAGCCAATCAAGCCATGCATAAAAAAGCATAATATGTCATGATAAAGTTGGGCTTCTGCTGAGAATTCAAGGATTCCTTTTTTTACATTCTTTGACCAAAATGTAATTCACTACATTTCTAGTAGAATAAAGAAAAAAATCATTTATCTCAATAGATTCAGAAAAAGCATTTGGAGAAATTGAATATCTATCAGTGATAAAAACTTCTTAGTAAAGTAGGAGCAGAGAGTTCTTTAATATAAAATGTATGTGATAAGCTATGGCCAACCTCACATTCAGTGATGAAACATTTGATGTAGTTTTGAATGTAGGTGAGGTTTGATGGCCTGGGGTCCGGAGCCGATGGCCAAGAAAGAATACTTGAGACATCTTTGATGCAGAATGGTGGTTTTGTTAAAGCATGGAATGGGACCAGTGGGCAGAAAGAGCTGCTACACTGGGGTTGTGAGGGGTGACTGATTATGTACTTGGGGGCTGGGGATAAGGAAAAAAGGAGGTTTTCAAAAGAATTTTTGTATGCTAAAGAGGACCTACAAGATATTGGAGGCCTTGCTATAGTCAAGGTTATTTTTTCCTCTAGTAAGGCATTAACATTAAGACAGTTGGGAGTTTCCTTCAGGAAGTCAGGTTATTGTGTTTTTTTTTTTTTAATTTAAATTCAGTTAACCAAGGTATAGTACATCATTAGTTTTTGATATAATGTTCAATGATTCATTAGTTGAGTATATCATCCAATGCTCACCATGTCACGTGCCCTCTTTAATGCCCATCACCCAGTTACCCCATCCCCCCACCCACCTCCCTTTCCACAACCCTCAGTTTATTTCTCCGGAGTCAAGTCTCATATGGTTTGTCTCCCTTTCTGATTGGAAGTTGGGTTATTGATAAGAATGCTTTTTTCCTTATAAATCACTAAGATATTTTGTAAACTGAGGGAGACTCATGCCTTGTTGAACTCTGATCTCTATTAGCTGACCATTTGATTTTCCTTCCCTTAGCTTTCCTGGAGCCAGGAGTACCTGAGGAATGTCACACATATCCTAAGTGGGAATGGGGCAGAGGTGGGGGTGTGGGGGGTGTGGTGGTTGCAGGGTGTCAGCTTGTACTTTTGTCCTCGGCTTGCCTTCTGCTCCCTCTTCACATCGACGGTTTTCTCTCTAACATTGGGAATGAATAAAGAATACATCATTTCCATTCAACATTGCACTGACCGTCCCAGTGAGTGAAATGAAGCAAAACAAAACAAAACAAAAAAACAACCAAACAAACAAAACGCCCAAAAACAGAGAATTAAAAAAAGAAATTTAATGATTGCACAAAAATAATATTGTCAATATTTAGAAACAATATGCCTTTGTGTATAGACTCTAAAGAGGACTATTATAATTCATAAGAGAGTTTAGCAGTCTCTGATACCAGGCAATATAAAACTTCAATTATATTTTCATATTTCAGAGTCAGTTCGAAAATGCAATTTATTAGAGATATCCTTGCAGTGCTGAAAGGTAGAACTCCTTCTGTTATCCAAACAGTAAAAGATGCATTTAGAAATGCATTTAGAAATGTAACAATAACTAAAACTTAACCTATAAGCAAAATTCAACCCAAGGTTTGTTCAAAAAGCTCTAGCAAATGTGTTCATTGCAAAAAGTGGCTCAAAACAAAAAGACTAAGAATCGGACTCCCCCAAGAAAGCTAGGTAACTTTAGACAGAGACTTATCTTGAAAATAATTGTAGGCATTGCTATTGGCACATTAGTAACATTTAATTAATTAGAATAAAATCAACAAAAGGCCAGTAAAGTACCAGAGCATCATACTGCCAAAGTGCAACCAGCCTGAATTAAGAGCAAGATGGGTAATGACCTGAGGTTTCCTAAATGTCTGTTGGCAAGAAGTAGCTGAAGAGAAAAAAGAAAAAGAAAAGGATAACCCTGGGGGGGGGGGGCAGTCAAAAGGACAAGGATTGGGGAGCTACTCCTAGCAAGCAAGCATAACAAGATTCTAAGGAACATTCTTAGTCTTTCAGATAAACTCTCTTTGATGGGGGAACAGAAGGCAAACTGAAGACAAAGCATGAACTGACACCCTGCAATCCCCTCCCCAGCCCCCACTCCTGGGTGGGACATGTGTGACATTCTTCCAGGAAGCTCCCAATTATCTTAATGCTAATGCCTTGCTAGAGGGAAAAACAACCTTAACTTGACAGTGGCAAGGCCTGGGGTATCTTATACGTCTTCTTTTACATATGAAAATCCTTTTGAAACCTCCCTTTTCCTTACCCCCCCAGCCCCACAGTATATAATCAGCCACCCCTCACAACTCCAAGGCAGCAGCTCTTTCTGCCCAAGGGTCCTGTCCCCGTGCTTTAATAAACCACTATTTTGCACCAAAGACGCCTCAAGAATTCTTTCTTGGTAAACGTCTCCAGGCTCCACCTCACTGAACCTCACCGATATGCCAAAACTACATCATCTTGGCAAAATTTGCCCCCAGGAATTCACGATTGCTACGGATCAGTGCGTGCAATGTGCCTCCCTTTCTTCTTTCTGAATGGGAGGGTTTGTTGTGATTATTTTAACTGTACTTCTGAGGTTGTACTAAAGGTTGGTAATTCAAACATAGATACACACTTAACCTGATTTCTTCGGAATTTATAGGAGTGTTTCAGTGTGGGCCATGTCAGGAAAGCAGAAACCACTCTGTTTTCCAAGAAATAGTGGTTTTAATATAGGGAGTTGGAGGTTTACACATCTCTTGAAATGGACTG
The DNA here is from genome assembly GCF_024610735.1 of Ursus americanus. Classification (NCBI taxonomy): domain Eukaryota; kingdom Metazoa; phylum Chordata; class Mammalia; order Carnivora; family Ursidae; genus Ursus; species Ursus americanus. Next base: position 18,081,576 of record NC_142151.1, on the reverse strand, counting down.
GGGAGTAGAGGTCAGAAAAAATGCTGCTAGAGGTTACCAAAATTACATTGCCGTCAATGATGTCAGCTGCCCACAACCCTCAAATGGGTAATTTGCAAAAGCTCACTTGCATGCTATCAACTTGAAAGGTTTCAGAAAAACAGGCTCATCGCAGGTGCCTACAGCACTGAGATGGAGGATTATAGGAATTCGTTTTGGAAGTCGAGGCATACCTCCTATGTGCATACCCCGGTCTCTATCTTTGCAAATGCCATTGGGAAAAAAAGGCTTCTCTTTTTTCTGTCTTTCAAATCTCAAAGGAGAGCCTCTCATTGTTAGATCTTAACCTAGGACAACACTGGAAAGGGCTTTTCCTGATTCAGAGGAGAATGGAAGGACTGAACAGGATGTAAAGTTGACAACAATCTGATAAATAGGCAAAAAATAAAATCTGATGTAGAGGGAAGACATATATGATTATTTTAGAGTGTTTTGCTAGTGCAAATTCCTAGCTTTTGACACTTATAAATATCAGCCTGAAAAAAGTCATCTGTTTAATTAGAAACCATCCATGCAATCTCTTGATATCAAAATATTTTAAGTGATTTTGACATATAACCATTCCACAATTTGTTATCAAGGACAGCCAAGGGAAGTCCAAGTAGTGAAACTCCACAAGAAAAAAATGTTGTGTAAGCATAACAGATGAGCCACAATAACTTCAGGTCAAGAATTTTAAAGGCGAAACTTCAGTGTTTGCATTATTCATACCGCTATTTAAAAAGTCTCACAGACAACTGGGGATGTGCTGTATGGTGACTAACATAATATAATAAAAAAATATTATTATTTAAAAAAAAAAGTCTCACAGATTTGTAAAATATTAACTTGGAAAATCACTCTTTGATGTGATTTCAACAGTTATATATTCTTGAAATCCCATCTTTACTTTCAAAGCAGTAAAATACCCTGAAAACTTCAACTTTTGCTTTAGGAAACTGAAAAATATTAATACTATTTGAAGCAAAGGCTTGTTCTTATAGAGTCATGTCGCCATCTTGTGGTGTTTTCAGATATTGCTGCTGAAGGTATTAAAGGGCATTTATAGATCTATTACTAATGTGAAGGTAGGACTTTTTTAGTACTTGTCTCTCAGTCAGTCTGACATGTATTTGGCCAATGAATAAGCACTTGTGTTTCAATCTTAATATAAATATCTGCTTCAAAACAGATTTAAAAATTATTTTCTATTTAGAAAATGCCGATTACATGGAAGCCTTTTAGTAAATTTAATACCACCTAAAACTTGTTTGCTTCTTCCATTTCAGTGTAAATTACATAAGAATGGAAACATTGTCTTTTTTTTTTTTTTTTTTTTGGAAACATTGTTTTGTTCACAGATTAAGTTCCCAGGTTTACAGAGCAGAGCCCCTCAGGGTGGGGCCAACAAATGCCTAACGAATGCAAACGTGAATGAGGGGATGCTTTCTATCTTCTGTAAATATTTTACGACAAATTAGCTTCAGAATTTTCCTAGTTTGCTAACAAACCAAGCAAATGAAAACTTGTTTTTGCTTTTGTTTTTTCAAACAACCAAATTGGTATGCTTGGAAAGATTTTAGTGTTTTTGTTTTGTTTTCTCTTTTATCAAGACTTTTATAGAGTGACTTAGTTCCTGTAATATATTGATGACTCGATTGATTTTAATTGATTCCATTAGGAAAATACGCAGGTATGTTATGAATTATTTTTACTCACCATAAGTGATAAAATGCAGAGGAAAGAGTGCAGCCTTTGCAGTCAAGGAAACCAGTTTACACTTCTGGCTTTGCTGGCGGTATGATTTGGGGAAACCAAACTTTCTGAGCTTTGATTTTTTTTTTCTCTTCTGATATTGGAGGTAATAATTACCTCTTTCGTAGCACATAGGCAAACTAGAAATGTGGGTTTGTATTAATTTGAATATTTGACTATTCAAAACCAACAGACTGCCACCCCCCCCCCCCCCCCCCCGCGTCCCAGGTGAGTCAGTCACCAAACATCTATAAGTGATATATTTTGTCAGGCATCATGCTAGGTCTAAATGAGGGAAGGATAAACACGGAAGACGTTCTTTGAATACTTGTTGAAAAAATATTTAGAAACAGCCAATTAATATTATTTATTCTGGGCTGAAACTCCAGTCAAGTGTAAGCTCTGACATTTATTAAAATAAGTTGCAACTAATATTTTGGGAATCTTGTATATCAGCAATTAATTAATTTTAGTATCCTATTTTAAAAACATAAAATGTCATTTTTAATAAGGTACAATACATTTTCAATCATACAAGGTACTTTAATCTTTCAAAAATTATGTCATCTTCATGCTGAATAAGCAAAATTCATGGTGCAATAACACCCCTATTTTTTTGGTCAGCCATCATCACTATAAAATGTGCTAAATTGGAGTAAAAATTCCCTGGCCCTGTATGAAAGCTTTGGTTGGTCCCCTGTTTTTTCTGCTTGCTTATAGGCAAGTCTTTCAAGACATTTTAATTTTTAAATGCTGTCTTAACTTAGTAGTTGGAATTTCAAGTTCTTTACAAAAATAAAAAACTCAGACTTGACTTGAGATTTGCTCTTCTTGCCTCAGAGTTATTCCAGATTTTCCACAGCTACCCTTACATTTTGCCTTCAATTATATTCACGGTAGAGGGAGGGAGGAGATTTAAGGTAATTGGATAATCTCTATTTGTGGGTCCTTTCCGGCTTCCCATGCCTGACAGCTGGCTAAAGCTAACTCTCTCCAGGGCTCTTTGGGGGATTTTTGCTGTCCTTCCCCCTCGACCTTCCCTCATGGATAACCGTTTCTGACTCCCAGGATATCAGGAATTATACCTCCAGCTTCTTAGTGGTCCCCAGTTATATGAGACTCTCATCTCTAGAAAACATTTGTGCAACTCACGTCTGAAAACTCTGAGGCAAACCTATCTCATGGCGCTGGTACTCCTTAGATCTGCCCCCAAACAGACTACGGCTTTCTCCTTGGTCTCTAGATTTTCCACGTAGGAGTCATATCCCAGTTCAAAGGTAGCTTTGATTTTATCAGACATTAGTCAGACTTCAGTCTCCCATGTCTGCAAATCTCAGGGAACTTGTATCTGAGCCCTACCAGAGAGGCCTCCTGTGGCTCGAAGGGAGAGAGGCTCACATCTCCGCTTTGACAAGGCAGAAGGCCTGTCAGAGGGAGGCACAAGCCCTCATCAAAGAAAATTTTCTTGCAATGCTTCCACTTGATTATTTTATATTCTCAAAGTAGGTGAGGGGAGTCAAGAATCCTAGAAACAGTTCTCATAATTACCTTTTGGAAGATTATATTTTGGTTTGACAACTTCCATTAGAATTTCATATCATTACAGTTTATGCTTCAGTGTAAAATTATATATATATTTTATACTCAGTTGTACCTCTTCTGATCTAAAGTTTCAGACTATGCTGTGGGAAACTAAAACCCTCGTAAGCAGGGGCGCCTGGGTGGCACAGCGGTTAAGCGTCTGCCTTTGGCTCAGGACGTGATCCCAGCATTATGGGATTGAGCCCCACATCAGGCTCCTCCGCTGGCAGCCTGCTTCTTCCTCTCCCACTCCCCCTGCTTGTGTTCCCTCTCTCGCTGGCTGTCTCTATCTCTGTCAAATAAATAAATAAAATCTTTAAAATAAAATAAAATAAAATAAAATAAAACCCTCGTAAGCAAAGAGCTGCTTCAATATTAACAACTCCAAGATCTGGGCAAAACAAAATCCAAGGGACATAATTAATTTTTAGCATTATCCTTTAGTAATAGTTATTTCTCAGGATCAGCGTATGTGCAATTGAAGTTTGATTTTAAGATAAGTGATTTCACACACTATGTTACAGATGTCTGACATGTGAAAAATCACTTCTGTCCATTTCAAAGAGGAGATCGATTACAAAAGATTATCAAAGGCCAAGTAGAGAAAACATACTTGATGTTTATGAGACTATCAACTGCGTAAGTAGACGTTTAATGATGTGTGAATCAGGTAGCAGAAATGAGAAAATTCTGTGTGCAATCTAATGATATAAATTAAATTACAGAATTAAAATAAAAGAGCTTAATCAGGAACATTTATAAGTACAATGAGTCATTAAACTGCCAAGTGTCTGAAAGAGCCAAGGCTGCAAAGACATCTTTTGCCCTTTTATAAAATCCTCTAGGGACAGATCTTATTGAAGAGATTTTAGAAGAAAAAAAAAATCAATAGACTTTTAAAATTCTGAAGTGATTATTAGGCTGGATTAATATGGTTGTCTTTTTAAGAATTTAAGACAAAAGATAAGGCAACTTAATTAAATGTTCACAAGCTTTCACAATAAAAAATATTCACACATTCTGAAACCATCCTACCTGTCATCATAGGACCATCTCTCCCTTTTTTTTTCTGTGATTTTTTCCACATTGATCCAAATACATTCTAAGGCAGCCTGATGATGAGACTGAATTTGCGCTAAATTTCTTCCATGTGTATTTTTCTGACAATCAGACCCAAAAATGTGGCTAAAAGGAAGTTGGGTAGTAAGAAATTTTAGGCTGGAGTTAAGTCATGTTAGGCAAAATCTACGTATTTCACCAAAATCAAATCAATATCTTGTATTCCCTGTTAATATAAGAGGCCCTAAAGTTTTATACGTGTTATTTATGCAGTGTTACCATGAAAATTGAAATGTAAAAATCAAGGTAAACAATCAGCATATTCAGTGGTATAAGTGAGTTCTGATTAGTCAGAGGGCAGCTCTCTATGAGCTCTTGCAAATGAAAGCTGAACACTAACACTTATAAGTGGGTCATCCGGATTATCACGCCTATTTAAGAGAAGGAAAATCTTGAGACCGTATAAGAAGAAAAAATTCAAATTGTTCTCTCAGAACTGTTCTTAAGGCCAAATCCTTCTTTTAAAGAACAAAATTACAATCTGTTAGTGAAAGTGAAGACAATACAGTTAGGATTGTTTAACGGTAAATTTTAAAACTGCAGTGCTGGGTAATTATACGTTCAACTACTTGTTGCAGAGCATGGCTAGGCAGGCTACCTCCTGACTCTACAAAACAGGAGAGGAGAGGATGTTTCTGGTCATCTCGGTGGCTTGACTAAGATACCATCAGATCAGATAAGGGAGAGGATGGGAAAGGATGGAGTGTGAACGGGGCCTTGCTCCGTGTTCGTGTGTTACAATCACAGAACGGTTTTCCTGCGGGAAGGTGAGATAGTTAGAAACTACTTGTGACGTGTAGATGAGGTCACTTGGGGTAGTCTTCAGCTTATTTTCTTTCCATATATATATATATATATATATATTTAAGATTTAATATTTGAGAGAGAAAGTACTTGTGGGCAAACGTGCCCCAGTGGGTTGGGGAATGGAGAGTGGGGAGGGGCAGCAGGAGAGGGAGAGAGAGAATCTTAAGCAGGCTCCACACCCACCCAACACGATCGTCTCAGGACCGTGAGATCAGGACCTGAGCTGAAACCAATAGTGCGGGGCCACCGCACTGAGCCACCCAGGTACCCCTTGCTTTCCATAAATTTTAAAGTCTGTACTCGATAAGTTTAAAATGTATGGTAATACTATCTCGTGATCCTGTGCACTCTACAATCTTTCCCCTGGAAAACTAGCCTTCTTATATAGCTGTCTTGCGACCTGGAGCCACTGCTTTTTTCTCCTCTGTTTCAACAAAGAAATTACAATTTTTCTAGATGTAACTACAACTATTTCAGGTACATCCCCAAATCCCATGCTCTTAGTCACCACTGTTGTGCTATACAAATTGGGTTATTCATTATTTTAGCTGAACTATAGTTTCTCCATCTCTGATTTTCACTTCCACCCTAAATAATAACCATGTATTGTTCCCAGAGTGAGCTGGGGTTATCAGTCAGCTTTGTTATGAAATTGCCGCACAGCAGTTACAAACTCTCAGTGCCATAATACCTGCATCATACATGTGTGATAGCCACAGCTCGGTTGAGGTAGTTCTGCTGGTCTTGCCTCCGATGCATAGCCGGGTGTCAGGCTGTCTGTCTGCCTGGGCTTGGCTTCTTGCTGCTACCCAGGCTCCTTTCTGTGCTTCCTGTGTTCATCTGCACCCACGTATCAAGGATCGCAAATTTCTCCTCCTCACAATAGCAAAAACGCGAGAAGGCAAGGTCCACTGTACAAGCCCAATGCAAGAATTTTTCTCTGGCCAAAGCAAATCATAAGTCTAAGTCCAGCATCAATGAAAGTGAATATTTGCTGAATAATCCAAATGATCAGAGCTTTCTTATTTTAATTACTATTGACATATAAAAAATCACCCCAGAATAAGTGATTAAAAAAGAATTTTCTTTTCTTTGTAATTTTGTATGTCAGGAATTTGGGCATGACTTTTCTGTACTATTCTTGTTTGAAGTAACTCAGGGGTCATAGTGAGATGGTAGTGGGGGCTTCAGTCATTTGAAGATGGATGGATGGGCTGGATAACAAAGAACTTACTTATGTGGCTGGCCACTGACGCTGCCTGTTGGCTGACGGCTCAGCTGGGCTGTTGCCTGAAGAGCTAATATGTGGCCTCTCCAGCATGGAGGTCATACGGCAGTGGGATTTGACATGACAGAGTCCCAGAAGAATCAGAAGCACTGGGGAGTGGAAAAGTAAGGAATAGAAGAAGCCTTACTCAATTGCCTTGTTGGTTCACAACCCTTTTGGAAACTTCCTGGGTGAAACGTGAGCCTGTCCCTCATGTGGAGGACAGGGAGAGACAGAAGGAAAAGGCAGGCCACTCCAGCTTGGCAGGGGGCAGGTTCAATAAGCAAAGGAAATTACATACGAGGCTTGTCTTGGGCAGAAGCAAGACACATAGGTCTCAGCACCCACCTGCCAAATCTTAGAAGTTTATATAGAGGCCTTAGCTGGGTTCAGTCACATATACTGGCCAGGTGCTTTCAACACCACATCACTATCTCAAGGCTTTGTCCTTGAGGCAGCTTCTAAGAGGGGGGCAGGCAAGCAGGAGCCACATTCCAAGGACAGGTAGCAGGTGAGGAGCCTCTGATTGCTGGGTTCAGCTCCCAGGTCAACCAGCCAGTCACATTCTCTCAATGACCTTCTTGGCGATTAGATAGTGGTACCCTCCAATTTTAAGTAGGTGGTTAAAGGTGACTGTGTGTGTGTGTGTGTGTGTGTGTGTGTGTGTGTGTGTGTGTACACATTTTCAGATTGTTAGGAATACTTTAGTGTTAGAAACATTCTTGCAGTTTTCTTTTAAAGGGTGATGCATGTCCTCAGGAAAGGCACTTATAATACCCCACTGCCATCACTTGATGTCTACCAGTGATGCTGTTCTTTAGGCTGAGATTATAGCCCCTATTAGAAAACCCTTCAGAAATGACCACTTGACAACCTTCCACCAAGTCCAAATATGAGCGAGGTCTCCAGGAAGCAAGAGCCTCTGACGGGCTGCAGGTGGACAGCCCGGCTGGCTTCCCTTTCATCCTGATCACTTGCTGAGCTCCAGCGGAGCCTTGGCTCTTGAAATTTTAGGGATGTGTCAAATACACCTACTTACTGCTGTCCCCAAATACCGAGCTTTTGGTCCTTTTGCCTCCGGATTTTGCCTTCCAATTTCTAAATCTCCCGGAGACTGTGATTTCCAGCCAGTTGTCTTCTCAGACCAGTAAGACCACTCCTTTCTGTTTGGGCCCTATGCCATGGTCCACGCAGGAAACTGGAAAGGGCCCTCAGGGACAAAGTTAGGTAGATGCCTGTCTTGTAATGTGGTTCGAATTTTTCCAATCATGACTACATTTGCATATATATTCAGTGTTTCTAAACGTTGCCCAAATATCTTTAAATTCATTTGTGCACAAAGGTAACACATATATTTTATGCCATTTCATGGTGATTACACCCTATTGAACTTTTTTTTTCAAGTGACACATCTACTTGATTAGTCCTATGGCAGCTTGCTTTTATTACCTAATTTCTAATTGTGTTTCTCTCTCATCAATATTCTCAATCCATCTTTGTCATTATATTTCCATTTTAGTCCCCTAGACTATTTGATTGCTTCCAATACTCATTAGTATCTAATTTATTCTATTGTTACACATAGCACAGGCATTTTTACACATCTTAGAGCTTTAAAAGCTTATTTAGTGATTTTATGCTGAAAATACAAAAAATACGTAGTTACTGTAAGTAGTTACCACTTTTTGTAAATTGCAGGCAGACATTTTATATACATGCACTGATGGGATTGGATAATCATATAAAATACATGCCTACTTATACTTCGGTGAAAGATAATAGTATTTATACATCACAATTTAAAAATTTCTATAAGTGTCAGTTCTCCATTCTTACATAATTAAGAATAAGTGCTTTTTAGTGGCTTTATTTTGCCTGCAAAATGTCCCTCTGCTACAGTTGCATCCCACCCATGCTTCTGCTTGATATTTCATTAGACTAAGATAATACAAAGTAATGGGTGTAGTAAACAGGATTAGTTTTACCAAAATCTCAATTTCTAAAATGAAAGATGAAGGTAGTAATGTAAACTTTTAGTAGAGCCATTACTTGGTTTGCTTTCTTTGCTACTCTTTGCCCGTGTATTTTTTACCCTAAAAACCTCATAAAATAAAATCAAAAAGTGTTCACTTATATATAAAAAACTATGCAAACATTTAATAAACATATAATATTCAACTTGCAATCTTTTAATTTAAAAGTTAAAATAAGCATAACCTAAACAAGATGACACAATTTGATCTCTTAAAAACGTTGTGGGGATATAAATTTAAAACCAATTAGCTAATTTTCAGAAATGTAGGTTCATGGGCTTTAAGTGATATGGCTTATTTTAGTAACAGTAAAATAATCATGCAAACCAAACAAAAATACAGCTCAGCTAAACTTCTTTAATTATAAACTTTGATTAGTATATTGGAATTGAAAATAAAAAGAAACCATTAACATAAAGGCATGAAGTTTGGTATGAATAAATAACATCACTATTTATAAACAAAATTATGGCTTAGAAATATGTGGTAAGAAACCAGAATAAGTCAGAGATCTAAGAAACACAATGGGTTATCTAGTGAATGCAGGCACATTTTCAATGGAATTTGATGTTAGACATTTCACTAAATGAGCTGAAACTTTTTCCAGATACATGTTATAAAACAAGTTCATCTGCAAGTAATTTAATTTACTTATGTGAAAAAGCTCAGCAATGCTCTGTGTGGCATTAGGTGGCTGAGACATATCACAAAAGCAATTAGATCATACTGGAAACCAGCTGTGCATCAAGTAGATTGCTTTTATCTAAGTGATAAAAACCTTGTAGAGTGTGAACAATATTGGGTATAAAATGTAACATTTTAATGAGCAACATAAAAGAGGAATAGAATGAACAAAAGAAATGGCAAATTTGCACAGGTCGTGTGCAACTGGAGGAAGGGAAAAAGGAAACGATAAAGATTTGTGTTGGATTGTGATAAACTGTTCACCTGTTCTGACTTTTAATCAGAAAAACATCAACATCATTTAATTAATTTATCAAATATGTGATCTTAATTTGTAGTTCAGTCACTCTGGGAAAATTCGGAGTTTATAGATTATATTCTGAAAGAAGGCAGACAGGATGTTATCAAAATCTATTCTTTACCAGGGAAGGTTTAGAGGAAAAGAAGTGAGAAATCAAGATGGAAAAAAGGAAGGAAGGAGGCAGCATAGACAAAGAATAAGAGAGAATTGGGTTATCGGGTTATTTTGATGTACATTCATGATTAAGAAGGGTCTAGTGAAGACACACAGCTCATATCACTGTCATATTGGAGTCACTGAATAAATGTTAGATGAATGAACGGATGGATAATCTTGCCTGAGTTGGAGAAATAAGTTTCAAGCCAATGAAAAGATTAGTCAAGAGTACCACAAAGTTTTCTAAGTAGTATCAAGGAAGACATTACTTACTTTACTTATGAACTTTCTAATGTAACTTGTAACATTTACTGAGTCTGTTTCTTACTAATGAGATTTTAGTTTTAAATAGTTCCAAACTTTGTTGCAGTTTAAGAACACAGCTGCAAACTACATCTGATTATGAACAGTCACATATCTGGGGACAGGAGAGTATTATTTCCCATTCTGAAGTATTTATAATTGTTACCATTTATTGAGCATTTACTATGTCCCAAGCCATCGACTAACCATATTATGTTTATTAAGTTTTTTTATTAATTCAAACTTTTTTAATTTTTAATTTTTATTTATTTTTAAAGATTTATTTATTTATTTGAGGGGGGAGGAGCAGAGGAAGAGGGAAAGAGAGTTAAATAGACTCTGCTGAGCGCAGAGCCCTACATAGGGCTTGATCTCAGAATCCTGAGATCGTGAGCTGAACCCAAGAGTCAGATGTTTAACTGATTGAGCCACCCAGGCACCCCCACCATAGTTTTAAAAACGTTGATTTGATTGTGATGTGCATCTGTTTTTCACCTAGTGATGTGTGGACTGAAGAGCTAATATAAATTGGTAAGTGATATTTGAATTGTGTTGTTTGGAGACTGGTGTTATTTAACCAAATTGTGGTCACTGAAATTTTTGCATATCAGAACCATACAAAGCAAGGGCTGCTTTTGTGTGTGAGTGTGTGTGTGTGTGTGTGTGTGTGTGTGTGTGTGTGTGTGTGTAGAGAGACTTATTTCAATATTGAGTCATTTCTTATGATAAACATATAAAGTACTCCACCTGAGATTTTCCAAAAACATCTTACAATAAAATTGGATAGGTCTTCTGTGTTTATTCCTGGATAGTTCATAATATGCTGTTATTTTCTGAATGACATATTTTACTTTCAGCTTTTCTAACTGGTAATTTCTGATACACATGAAGGATATTTTTCTTAATGTATTGACCACTTTTAAGATAATTTGTTTTCATTTTGTTTCTTAGGTTTCTCAAAATATGATCATAACAACTGGAAATAATTTTATGTTGCTTTTACTTTCACAGCAATTATAACTCATAAATTATAAAATTATTCAAAATTTATACATGTATAATTTTTCCTGTTTTGCTGCATCAATTAGTATGTCCAGAATTATTTTTCAATGGTTCTAAGTTAAATGTAAAATCTAGTATTTTATACTTGACTAAGTTGTTGATTATTAGTTTCTCATCGTGGTAAGGAAATTTTATTACATTATTAATTTTTAAATAATACTCTAAAATTAGATAATAAACTATCAATTGTAGATACATTTACCTTTTGACTCATTGATATAATTATTTTTATAGGTTTCCTAATATTACTTTCTGAGGACACTGCCTCCCCACTGAAGAAAGAGTTACAACTTTACCCAAGATGCTTCCTTCTATTTGATAGGTCATGTCCCCTATCTAATTAGAAATGTTTCAACATGTACTTATACGCTTCCTTAATTTATAACATTGATTCAGGATTTTCTTTATGTAACCTCTTGGTCATCAGAATAGAGAAATAGAGGTAAAAAATTTCTATATCTTCACTCAAGTCAATTTTTCAAACAGAACCTGAACTTCTATATTATTTTTCATAACCTAGTCACATCATCAGGGATGGGAGGAAAAATAATATTATGAAAATTAAAATAAAAAATGATCAACATAATTATCACCATCATGTACTGCAAAAATCAAAATGGCTAGAAATAACGAAAACTCAAATCTAGAAAATTTTTGTCATTTACCTTTAAGTGCCCCAAAGTCACAATCATGAACATTATCTACAGTGTTTTATCAATAAGTTTTATGTTACATTTTACTCCAGAAACGAAAATATTTTCATAAGGATTATAGGAAACACATAGAATATTATTTTTGATATTTTATGTTTTATGTCACCCCTTCTTCATCTATTTCACATGCACAGTAGAATGAAACAATTCAGTGAAAGTCTAAAAGAATAAATGCTTGTGTGGCTGTGTGTTTGCTAAAAGCAATTATATTTTAAGAAGAATGAGCACAATTACATGTATTTGTTTTCTGTATACTTCCTTCCTTTCTTCATCTAGAGGTTATTTTGGGGTAATGATAGGCAAATGTGATTACTTTTAAGAAGTTCCATGCTGGTAGCTACTTGTTCTAATAAGAATTATATTTCAGCTTTGGATAAGCCTAAATTAATATGGATTTGGTTATAAGGAGAACTTATTAATTTCTGCCATCCGGCCCATTTAATTACCCTTAGCTTGCTAGGCATTGAGTTAATAATTATTCTTATTACTACCTTCTCACATTTACATAGATTTTGAAGGAACTTTGAAAACAATAAGTATGCTATTATAATTCATAAGATCACATGACGTTGAAATGTAATTATATGTTGCCATTAAAATTCATTTTAAATCTTAAAAGGGGTGCCTGGGTGGCACAGTTGGTTAAGCATCCATCTCTTGGTTTCAGCTCAGGTCATGATCTCAGGGTTGCGAGATTGAGCCTGCATGGGCCTCCATGCTGAGCGTGGAGCCTGCTTGAAGTTCTCTCTCTCCCTCGGCCTCTCCCCTCGACTTGCTCACACTCTCTCTCTAAGATAAAAAATAAATAAATCTTTTAAAATACGGCAAATTATTTTAATATAAAAGACCAAATGTTTCAAAAGAAGTCAAATAATTGAAACCTATTATCAATAAATTATAATAGTGCTTACATGAATAGAGTTCAATATCGCTATAAGAATAGGTAAAAGATAAATGAGGTAGAAAACAAAGGATGTCTGTAAATGTAAATTACATTCCAGCTGAGGTCATCCGTCTTTTCACTACAATCTAGCTGTGAGACCATTGCTGGCCTCTCAATTCCAGTGGCTTATGTGTCATAATCACTTCAACCTCAGGAGTTCCTGTCCCTGCTTCTCTTTTGTATACTTTATATTAGCCGATTGAAGGAAGGCATCCTTGTTGCTTGAAATATTAGACTTTATAGCAGAATATACAAGTTTGAGGATGACAGAATTTTTATGTGACAGCAATAGAAATATTTTAGAATGTCTTTCTTAACTATTCATCCCATCTCACTTTCCATATCAAGCACATTCTGTCATTATCTTGTTTAGTGTTTTATTTTCTAAATACTAGAAATTTTTATTTTTTCTGTTGACTTTGTATTTTTTGTTTTACCCTCCCACTGAAATGTAAAATTTATAAGAGCTTTGTCACCTAATATCTACAGTACTCAGGTTAATGTCTTTACCATAAGCATTCAATAAGTGTTTGTTGAATAAAAGAGGGAGAAATCTCCATTCTTCAAAGTCCTTCTGCCACCAGGCCAACTATCCTAACATTTCACCTGGGACTTGCTCTGTTACTTGATATTCTCTTCTCCCTCTTTTGCCACTACCCTCTTCTTTAGGAATTCTGCTCCCCTTTTTTAGCTTGTCTTTGGAGCATATACATCTTGACCCATGATTTGAAATAATCATCTTCCACCCCTAAGCAATTGTCAAAATGTTTCTCCTTAAAGAAAATTCTGGGAGTGCCTGGCTAGCTCAGTTGATAGAGCACGTGACTCTTGATCTCAGGGTCATGGTTTGAGCCCCATGGGTGGTGTGTAGTTTACTTAAAATAAACATTTTTTTAAAAAGAGAAAGTTCTGTACTAAAAGGAATTCTATTACTAGCAGTTGAAATAATATGCATTTATTTTGCCTCACACAAAGTTGGTTGGTAAATAATGAAGGTTATATTTCAAACCATTTAAGAAATCTTTCATTATATATAACAATTAAAATAAATAAACTCAAAATCAATAACAGTTAGTAGAATTATTAATTATTAAGGAAAAACATGTAAATACCTCAAACTATCAAATTTCAAGTGGATTGAAAAGTCGAAGGTAAAAACCTCATGAACAATTAGATGGCTATATAAAAATAATTATGTATCTAATCTTCTGGTGGTAAAATATTTCATCACCACTAGAATACATGAAAAATGTGAATTAAATGGTTGACAATAAATTATCTCCTTTTTTTTGCCAATCGAAGTTTTAATGAGTAAAAACAAAATAATTGTATTTAGTTCTTATGATTGAGGATAACCTTCCACCAGTATCTCAGCTAGACAAAATTCCTCTGCTGATGAGGTGACCGAAACCTGCATATTTACATAGATTGAGTATTTGGTGGTCATGTCTCTATCAAGTTGGCATTTAAAAATTTCCAATGTACCAGCATTCTCCATATAAGGAATACTAAGCACTATATCAATGGTAACTTCTGGTTTTCAAATATATCTTCTTATCCTCACTGAGTAATAGTGGCTCAATTTCATCTGAGGACTTGGAATCAGTCACTACAATGATTCTTTACTGAACCCACACGGGGAGCCCAAAATGGCCATGGACTCTTTCGGCTTCCAATTTAATAGGATCATGACTGTGCCCTAGTGGAAACATTTCTCTTTTAAGAACTAGAGCCTTCTAACCAACTGGTGAAGTTCACAGATATGGGAAAGTAGTTTATTTGCTATTAGTGAGAGTGGCCAGTTTCCTAGCTGTTCCTTTGTTACTGGGGTAGAAGGTTCTAGAGTAGATGGCACCATATGTGGCCTCCGCTTTGAGGAATATACCACACCTTATAGGATAGCATCCCAAATGTATAGTTTGTGTATCCCAGATAATGTTATAATTGAAATTCCAGTGGGTTATCCCGCCATACCTTTGCCATGAAATGAATTTCTTGATATGATTGCAATGTCAAAATAATGGATAAAGAATGAATGGTGGTACTGACAAAAATGTTCCAGATAGGAAAAGCAAATCTGATTGTTATCTGATATATGAATCTGTTACTCTGCAGGTAAATCATTACTCCTTGCATGATGCAAGGGGATAGCGGAAGCAACCTGTTGCCATGGCTGGTTATGCCAGGAAAGTTGCCAGATCAAAGACCCCCAGTTTGTTTTTGCTGTTGTCAGTTGGATTCTTAATAGTCATAGTTGAAAGATGAGCCTCAGTGAGGGATATTCTGTATTTTGAAATCATGTATGGCCTTTCTCCTAGCTGCCATGAATTCTTGGTATGCAGGTAGATAGTATCTGCCTAAATTTCACAAGATGGATCATTTTCATTATTAAGAGTCTCCTCTTCATGGTGCTTTTGGTCAGCATATTACAGGACACAAATATCCTCAAATACTGTGCTCAGTCCCAGAGATCTATTCAGATATTTTTCCCAAGATCGCTTTCTCAGCTATCTTTTTAATCTTGTAAAGATTGAGATTGTAATTTCATTTATATATATGGATCTTTATTCCAAGACTAAATTTTTGTAGTGTAAGTTTCAGTAGAATTAACTATATTCAAAGCAGTAATCAAGGCAGAGTGCATTTAAATGCTATAAATGATAAACAGTGAAGTCTTTTTTTTTTTTGAGATATAACTGACACATAAAATTATATTAGTTTTAGGTATACAACAAAATATTTGATATTTGTGTATACTGTGAAATGATCACCCCAATAAGTCTAGTTAAAAATCTGTCCCCATAAATAGTTACACATTTTTCTTCTTGTGATGAGGGCTTTTCAGATTTATTTTCTCAGTGGCTTTCAAAAATGCACTACAGTGCTGTTAGCTATAGTCACCATGATGAACATTACATCTCCATGACTTAGTTATCTTATAAGTAGAAGTTTGTAACTTTTGACTCCCTTAACCCATTTTATCCCCCTCCCACTCTGCTTCTGGCAACCACCAATCTGTTTTCTGTATCTGTGAGCTTGGTTGTGGTTTTTTGTTGTTGAAATCTTTAAGTAGAGGAAAGATTAAATATATCTGGATAGCCCAGGGTAAATGTGAAGGACAAAGTAAAATTTGAACTGGGCTTGATGAGTACTAAAATTTTAACAGCAGAAATATTCTTGCTCTTTTTTAAAAGAAGAAACTCAAATTCCAGCTTTACGATGTTCTTTCAACACATGCCAGTTTACAAAGATAAAACACTGTTCTTTCACATACATTTTTAAGTCTTGAAATCTTAGGAAGAGAGGACGCACATACACAAAACAAATATGTAATAGAAATGATAATTTCTAGGTAACCAGGATTTGATTAACCAGTCTCATATTTCCATAATAGACATTTTGTGCTATTTTTAGAAAAGAACATTCTTTAGTGTTTTTAGCATCAAATTGTCAAAATAACATCAATTTTTATCATGGCCATTCACCATGGCTATAAAGTAAAAAATGTATGGACATCAATCATATCAAACTCAAGGGTAAAGTTCCTAATTTTTTAAAGTCCCCAAAAGTCATGTGAATGTTTCCTTCAAAACCTATGCCTGAGAAAGGTCAGCCCTGTTCTAAAAGTAGAAACAGTAAAGTCATGAGTAGGTTCAGAACTTTTCAACCTCTATTTTCTCATTATTGTGGAAATGCTGAGGTTTCAGGATAAACTTCTGCTAATACAGTGAAGGCTTCTTTGGGTCAGATGGATAAGAGTCAATATTAGGAAGTCGAGTCATATAACATATTTTTTAATCATAATAAAACCTCAAGAAATCTGGAACTTTTTTTTTTGTGGATTTGTAACCATTTTACATTAATGTGAATGTCAGATTTGTAAATAAGGTTAGCCAAAGGATAGAGTTTTTAAAAAGATGGAAAATGTTAAAGTAATTTAAAATAATCAAATACAGATTAAATGGTTTAAGCCAATATAAAATATTTGCATGTTCTTTAGAATGTTTTAAATTATAAAACTTATGACTGTGAGAAACATCTTGAACAGTGAGAAATAGATTGCAACATGTAAAAGATAATGGGGAACAATTTAGATTAACAAAGAAACTATTATACCTGCCTCTATGTTGAAAATTTCTTCAAGTTCCTTAGTAGTTATTGATTGCCATTATTTCAATTGTGAGAAAATACATGATGTATACATTTCAGATTTCTCAAAATTATTCTTTCCTTATCTTTTACCAATGCCTCTAAATATTTAAGATAAAAATGCATATTTCTTATTGAAATAAGACTCTGATTCCATTTTTAATGTTTCACTGCTGATAGCTTTTGTATCATACAATTTCCCCTCTTCCTTCTACCGCACATCTAGAGAAGTTGAGAAGAAAACGTAGGGGCTTCCACATTGTGTGCCAGCAGGAAGTTTGAAGACTATAAGCCCTCTCCATGTGCATTGGAACCCTCACCCCAGCTCCACCCTGTAATCATAATAAAAGTCTAGTCTCTTTTTTCTGATCACCTAAGCCATTTTGGATCTGTCTGGAAGCCTCACTGCTCTTCCCAGAAAGTCTCAGTATGTGAGCAATGAACCTTCTTAGAACCCCTTGGTGTGTGCTATTGGTCTCAACATCCAAACCAAATTTTTGGTTGGTGGTATATATATATCCTGTGCCTATGGGGGTGATTGTGACACTTATTTATGAATAAAAACTTTTTAAAAATCTATATGTATTCTTAACTTAATTAATCTGTAACTTATTTTGGTGTATTTATATTAACTATTCATATACACAAAATGGTCATTTAGTTTTAAAATAAAAAGTAGCTTTTGATTTAAAAAGAAGAGTTTTTAATTAAAAGGACAAAATTGTAGAAGTCAAATTACATTATAATATTAAAGAATAATAATAAGAGTAATTTAGAGAGGATGATACATAGCTACAAAGCATATGGACCTTGTATTGACTTCATGAAACATGGAAGTTTTAAAGAATAGTTGAGAAAAAACAAGTGGTCTGGAATTAAAATAATATGAATTCATAGCATCAAACAATAAACAGAAAATTGTTCCAAGAGCCCTTCCTTTATTTTATTTATTTTTTTTCAAGTTTTTATATAAATTTCAATTAGTTAACATACAGTGTGATATCAGTTTCAGGTATAGACTTTAGTGATCACCCAGTGCTCAGCACAAGTGCCCTCCTTAATCCCCATCACCCATTTAACCCATCCCTCTGCTCCTCTCCCCTCCAGCAGCCCTCAGTTTGTTCTCTATAGTTAAGACTGTTTTTTTGGTTTGCCTCCCAAGAGTCACCTTTAAAATACCTGCTAGCTAAAAGAACTGAATTGATCTCTAAGATATCCTTAGTTACACAGTTTACACTTTTAGATGAAAAATTGCTCTGAATTTGGTCACTTGCCTTCAGTTTCCCCTTGAGAGACTATATACTGACATTTACATATAAATCCTAGATAGGTCCTGAGGATGTGTAGATGAAGAAAATATTATTCAGGACCTTGATGAAGACTATGCATCTTTCTTATCATAATGGTTGGCGAATCCTTGTGTTTAATTGGGTCACAGCAGCAGCAGCAACAGCACACACATGCATATGAAAGTTTGATTAGAGTTGTTTTCTTTTTTATTTTTTAAATTTTTTATAATAATATTTTTTTGTTATATTATGTTAGTCACCATACAGTACATCCCCGGTTTCCAATGTAAAGTTCGATGATTCATTAGTTGCGTATAACACCCAGTGCACAATGCAATACGTGCCCTCCTTACTACCCATCACCGGTCTATTCCATTCCCCCACCCCCCTCCCCTCTGAAGCCCTCAGTTTGTTTCTCAGAGTCCATAGTCTCTCATACTTCATTCCCCCTTCTGATTACCCCCCTTTCTTTATCCCTTTCTTCTACCGATCTTCCTACTTCTTATGTTCCATAGATGAGAGAAACCATATGATAGTTGTCTTTCTCTGCTTGACTTATTTCACTTAGCGTTATCTCCTCCAGTGAACATGGACGGCACTGATTAGAGTTGTTTTAAAGCCCTGGAGGCCAGGTCAGAGGCCCCAGATCCCCATGTATATTGGTAGTACTGTCTTTCCTTAATTCTTTTTCCTCTTTCCCACCAATCTGTAAACTAGGGTGGTATTATCTCGTACTTCGGTGTGCATATGAATGACCTAGGAATTTTGTTAAAACGTAGATAATAATTCAGTAAGTCAGGCATGGGGCCCGCGATTCTGTATTTCTAACAGGCTCCCAGGTTATGCGGATGCTGCTGGTGTGATGGCAAAAGCATTCTTAGAAAGAAAACTCTCCTTTTGAATGAAATTTTCCAAGAAACAATACATAAACTAGATAAATAGCAATCGTCGTTTCTCAGGCAGTTCAAATCTCTATGGTTTGGCAGAAATGTTTCCTTTTATATAGATCCTCCATTTTTATGCGCTGGTTCAAAATACACATCTTTATTCAGACATCTCCTTTGAGAAGCTGACTCATATCTAACATCCTCGACTTTAAGAGATTCAAAATGAAATTCTTGATTCTTCATATCTTCTAAGTTGTTCCCAGATCCCACCAACTTTTTTTTTCTTTTTAATCTCAGTACTGGTACCATAAATCCTATTTCTCCCAATTCAAAATCCTTAAAGGATCTTGATTTCTTCCTTTACCGTTTTTCATTACTTTCAACTTACTTCCAAATTCTTGCTTACTCTCTCTTCATACATCTTGAATCCAAACTCTTCTTTCCATTTCTGCTGCTTCATTTTCATGACACCCTTGTTCTTTCCTGAGTTGATTGCTGTGTTAACCTATCTCATCTCTTTGCTTCCCCTCTTGCCCCTGTAACACATTCCCTACACAGTGGTAGGAGTGGTTTTCTATAAAGGCTTCACCTAGCTCTCAAAATGCTATCAAAATCATTACTTTAACCTACAAATTATTCCATGATCTGCTCCATGTCTGTCTTCACATTATCTAGTATAGATCCTTCTCAATTTACTACATCAAGAAGTATGTTTTCAGTTCCTCAAACATGCCAAATATGCAAAATGGCTCACCATTCCTAGTACCTGGCTTAAACTTCATGCTCACTCTATAAAATACAACTGAGGAACCAGATGCATCATCTCCTATGGCAGTGACCATAGAATATACTTGGACAGTCATTACTTTGGATATTAGTAAACATGTGTGAAGGGTGAACCAGTCTCTGATTACATTGGATTGACTGGATAAAGGCGCTCATTAGGCCTCTGGTGCATCTCCTTTACTTGGGCCTTTAGTTATAGCTGAAGTTGAAAAGTGTTTTCCATTCACGTTGTAGCCAACTACCATCTGCTTCAAGATTACTTAAGGTACATGTTAAAATGCATTTTCTTGAGGCAGATAGCCACAGAAATTCTTATTTAGTAGGTTTGGTTGTGGCCCTGGAAGCTGCATTTTAACAAGTCTTCAGGGAGTTCAGGGGCACTAATGTGTTAAGACCACTATAAGAAGAAATCATCTTTCCAGATATAATCTTGGCTCAAGATTGTAACTCAATTGCACAGAAGTTGACAGAGCCTTTATCACAACAAAGCCAGGAAAAGTTGCACTTACTTCATGTCACCTGGGACAGATAATACAGATGTGCCATCTGCTAGTTTTAATGTATGAGTAAATTCTACAGAAATGCTCAGAATCCAGAACCCAGAGTGAATATTCATTTGTTTGTAGTTGTAGATTTTGATACAACATGTTTTACCCCTTTGCTAAAAGAATGAAAGACAAGAATAATCTCTCAGCCTTCCATAGAAACTGGAGATTTGGAGAATCATAAAGTTTCTAATTTGAAAAGGAACAGTGAAATCATAATGAGGGGGCACTTACTGTGTGTTTATGCATTAACTTATTTCTCCATCACCTGCTTGACAGAATCACTATAATAATACCTATTTTATAGATGAAAAAACTGCCACACAAAAAGGTTAAGAAAAATTTCCAAATTTATATGGTTATGATTGGTGGATGCTGAGAATTAGGAGTTCAGACTTTAACCACTACAATTTTTTGTTGGATCTTCTATTATCTCAGGGGTCATTTTATCACATGCAGGACACTGTTGAGACTGCCCTGCTATAAAAAAGTCAACTTTATCAGCATATTCTCTGTAAACTCCTTAACAGGACATTTTTCAACCACAGATCAGATGCTTTCTCTAAAAGAGGCAGATTGTCAATTTGAAATGACATTAATGGTTTTCATTTGTTTTCCAAGTCTTACTGACTGTGAAATAGAAGACTTAAAAAATGTCACAGAAGTATTTTTAAAAAGGTAAGCAGGATTCTGGAAAGAGGGAGTGGAGGCCTGTTATGAAATAGGCAGCAGAAAGAATGAGGTGTGGAGAAGTACAGGGTATGTTAAAAAAAAAAAAAGTATTTAGAATGATGGATTCTGGAATTTGCTCATGTTCCATGGCTCTCCCAGCAAGCTCAGGTGGGGAATTAAAGATATAGCTTCCTATTAAAAACCATGGACTTTTGGGGTGCCTGGGTGGCTCAGTCGTTAAGTGTCTGCCTTTGGCTCAGGGCGTGATCCCGGCATTCTG
Organism: Ursus americanus; assembly: GCF_024610735.1. Lineage (NCBI taxonomy): Eukaryota > Metazoa > Chordata > Mammalia > Carnivora > Ursidae > Ursus > Ursus americanus. Next base: position 18,060,226 of record NC_142151.1, on the reverse strand, counting down.
GGATCAAGCCCCACATCAGGCTCCTCCGCTGGAAGCCTGCTTCTTCCTCTCCCACTCCCCCTGCCTGTGTTCTGTCTCTCTCTCCGTCAAATAAATAAATAAAATCTTTAAAAAAAAAAAAAAACATGGACTTTTAGTCCACTATTCCTACAAAAATGAAGTTTGATTACTCAAGATTATTTAATATAAATTAGATGGTAAAAAATTACAAAACACATATAGGATATACATCTAATGTTAAGCCCATAGTGTTTTTTAAAACACTTATCCACAAGTCTTTTAAAATAACTAAGTTATTCCTAAGATCACTTTCCATGAAAAATCTACTATAGTTGGGAATTACAAAGATTTGAAACAACGACATAGAAAGGCTAATTTTCTGAGCTCTAAGTTTTTGAGAACACTGTCAACTGAATTTAATTGGCATAATTATCTCTTCACAAATAGAATAAAATTGTTTATTTGGATCAGGTTAAAAATGATTAAGGGAAAAAGGGAAGAGCAATTAATTTCATGAGTCCAGATTTTAACCTTTTTGAAATTGCATGGAGACTATTTAAGGATTATACTTCTAAACTGATTAATTGCCACAAACTAGAATTTAAGTCAGAGACTAAAATTAATTATCCTAAATTTTTATCTGACATTAGTCTAAATAATCTTATATGAAAGAGCACTGAAATGCTCTTCTTAAATTTAAATTCAGCCACAGAGATTTTGAGAGTCAAATTTCTTTTTTTTTTTAAAGATTTTATTTATTTATTTGAGAGAGAGAGCATGTGTGCACAAAGTAGGGGGAGGGGCAGAGAGAGAGGGACGCTGAGTGGGGAGTCCCACTTTGGGGCTCAATACCAGGATCCTGATATCACGACCCAAGCCAAAGTCAGACATTTAACTGACTGAGCCATCAAGGCACCCCAAGAGTCATATGATGATACAATCATGATAATGACAACTGAAGGCAAATGAAGATGAAGCAAGTGAACATTAGATTTCTGTATTTTTGCAAAAGAAAATTTTGCCACATTTACTCCAAAATTGAATGCCTTAATGAATAAATCTAATATTCACTTTATTCTCAGTACTTTTTAAAAAAATTATTTATTTATTTATTTGTGAGAGAGAGAAAGAGAGAGAGTGAGAATGAGTGTGGGGGGCAAAGGGAGAGGGACAAGATGATTCCTTTTTGAGAGGGGAGCCCAATGCAGGGCTTGATCCCAGGACTCTGAGATCATGACCTAAGCTGAAGTCAGATGCTTAACCAACCGAGCCACCTAGGCGCCCTTATTCTCAGTACCTTAATGAAACTTTTGAGTTCATTGGTGAGTGAAAACACTTAGGACTTGTGGATAAGTGTTTTAAAAAAATACTGGAGAGCACTTCTCTGTAGCAGTAACAACAATAGAAGGTAGAATAAATGGTACAATTATTTCAGAGGGAAAAAATTAAATACATGCCAACCAATATATATCCAAAGAAATGATCTCTCAAGAATAAGAGAGAAAAAAAGATAATTTCAGATAAAATAATCATACTTCCATTAGATTGTCACTAAAGGAACTTATAAGGTTGTAATTTCAGGAGGAGGAAATTGTTCTATAGGGAAGATTTGAAATACAAGAGGCAATGGTGAACATTTGTATTTTTTTAAAAGGTTTTGTTTGTTTGTTTGTTTGTTTGTTTGTTTGTTTGTTTGAGGGGGGATGCAGAGAGAGGGAGAGAATTTCAAGCAGACTTCATGCTGAGCCTGGAGCCTGACATGGAGCTTGATCTCACAACATTGAGATCATGACCTGAGCTGAAATCAAGAGTCAGATGTTTAGTGGACTGAGCCCCCCAGGTGCCCCTGAACATTTGTATTATGAGGATAAATTTTTTAAAAAGTGACTTGGACTGGTAATAATAATAACATGTAATTTTGAGGATTAGAAAAAAGAACTGTTACTGTGAGGTCTGAATGATACAGGGTTTGCAAAATTTATATTTTTACCTACCACAATATTTAGTAAGGGTTGCAGCTCTACTATCAGATTCCTTTCAGGATAAGTATATTTGTTTTGTTCCCATATGTTTTATTTTTAGCTTGTCTTATAATTTGTTTTCAACTTTATTTTTGGTAATGTATTCCTTTTTTTTTTTTTTTTGGTTTTCTCTGTGAGATATTTTAGTCTTGGATTTGAACCAATAGTTTAAAGATATAAATCTTGATTTCTTATGTTTAGGTGCATTCAAAATTATTGAAAATCATAATCAAATTATGTTTTATATCATGTTAAAACTTGAAAAATTCACAAGATAATCCAAAACTTAATCACTTGTAAGATGGTTTTAAAAACTGGTGATTTGGGGCACAAGTCCAGCCAGAGAATTTTAGCTTGTTTTTTGTTCTAACTTTGCATTTGAACACCTTTACATGGGTTTTAAACATAAAACTATCCGTTTCATGGCATTTCATACATTTATGTTACCTGCCTAATGCTTAAATTGTATTTTAGTTCTTGATTAGTGACTTACAAGATGACAAGTATATGAAATATGTGTATCCCAATTTAAAAAATGCTGGAAATTCCATAAACTTGCTTTCACTTTTCTAAGAAAGTCTAGCATGTAATACTAATGCCAAGATTTATTTAAAGCATATATTTGTCAATCGTTGATGTAAAATCATGAGCTAATTATTTAATAGCTCTGAGTCTGCTTACCATCTGTAAAATAAGTATAATAATAATTACCCTGTCCATTTCAACCAGCGTGCTGTGTAGATTTCTGTTACCACATTTCTCCCCACCCCCCAAATAAAACAGAGCTGTCTATTATATAAGGAGCTTAGAAGTTCTCACTGCTAACAACACGTAACAAGCTGTACAAACTGAAAAATCAGCAACTCTTCTTAAATTTGTCAGAAAAGCGAGGTCACAGGGCAAACCGTGAGATCGCAATTGGAGAGATAGACAGGCAAGTGTGGGCAATCACAATTTACCAGAGCAGAAAGCTCTGTGGGAACCAGTGCCAGCAAAACCTGAACTGGAATTGATGAATTGCTGGAGACAAATGTGAGAGTTAAAATCTCCAGGGGGACCCAGTTATAGAGAGACCCTACACTTTTGTGAGTTTTACCTCCAGGAGGTTAACTTAGAGTATACATCAGAGAAAAATGCCCTCATACTTCTGGCAAGGGGAGAGGAAAAGCAACCATTTTTAAATACCCCAGATAATTCTCGTCTTCTCAACAAAGCCTGCCTTCAGGAGAAAACGATATCACAGACCCTAACCTTCTGGGAAAGAGCATCATGGGATAATAACTAAGGGTTGTATGGAGACTGCAAGGGGGAATGTTATATCAGAAAGTTTTAAAATAAACATATCTTTAAAAAATTGAAACACAGGTCATCTCTCCATATGGAATATCTAAGAGACACTAGCTCATATTCCCATCCACACACTCTTGTTTTCCCCTTTCTAAAACTAATATCACTGAGATTCTAGGTTACATATTTCTTACTTAAAAAATTTAATAGCTATTTTAATAATCAGCTTACTCTCCAATGTAATATATCCTGACACTAAAATTATCTTTTCACACCAGTTTCCCCACTGCTGTTAATAAGGCAGTTAGTACCCCAATATTATAGACCTGAAAACTTTTCATCATCCTTAACCCATTCTGTTTTTGCAAGCAAATTTTCACAAATATTTTTCAGAATTTCTCATTCATTTTCATTACCACTGATCATCCCCAAAGTTATTACCATGTATGGTTGTTTTGGACATTTTTCAACATTTTTTGTTTCTACAGACATACCTCATTTTATTGTACTTCACAAATACTGCGTTTTTATAAACTGAAGGTTTGTGGCAACACTGCCCCAGGCAAGTCCGTTGGTGCCATTTTCCCCAACAACATTTGCTCACTTTGTATCAAATTTTGGTAATTCTCACAACAATTCAAAACTTATTGTTATTATTATATTTCTTATGGTGATCTGTGATCAATGATTATGACTCATTAAAAGCTCAGATGATGTTTCATATTTTCAGCAATAAGTATTTTTTAAATTAAAGTATGCACATGTTTTTTAGATATGCTATTACACACTCAATAGACTACGGTGTAGTGTAAACGTAACTTTTAAGTGTACTGAGAAACCAAAAATGACTGATTTGAGGTGCCCGGATGGCTTAGTTGGTCAGGCGTCTGCCTTCAGCTCATGTCATGATCCCGAGATCCAGGGATCAAGGCCCGAGTTGGGCTCTCTGCTCAGCCGGGGGGGTCTGCTTTCCCCTCTCCCTCTGCCCCTTCCCCCATTCATGCTCGTTCTCTCTCTCTCTCTCTCAAATAAATAAAATCTTTAACAAAAAAAAAAAAGACTCTGATTCATTTTGTTGTGATATTTGCTTTACTGTGGTGGTCTGGAGACAGCCCAACCTACAATATCTCTGAGGTATGTTTGTATATATTAATTCTGTTCAGATTTGGTGTGTCTTGATTGATGTATTAAGGCTTACTTGATATCAATGATTGCTAGAGAACAGAGCACCCCAGACTGAAGGGTATCCTGGGCTGGGATGGAGGTGGGCCTGTGGAACCCAACTCCAAACATGAGTCCCTAAGGGGCAGCTGCCCTGTCCAGTGCTAAAGTCTAGAGGAGCCCCGTGCTCAACTTGAATTCCCCAATGGTCACTATTACAACTTTAAATCTGGTGGACAGGGAATAGTGGAAACAAATCCAAGTTCTTAGGAGCTAAGCTAGTGGTGGAAATGGTTTTTTAGTATGTGTCCATATAGGGCAAAAAACCAACCAAGGCATTGGTGATATGAAAAAAAAAAATTCATTCTTCAGGAAGAAAATTGTCAACATTGTTCCTTAATCAAATATACTTTTTGTGAATGTATTTTCAAAGATTCCTGACAAAACGCAGTTCCCTTTGCAACTAGGAAAGAACATAGCTAAATATCATCACCACTGAATAAGAAAAACAAGTGTAAGAATAAGGACCACGAAATTAAAGAGATTTCCGAAAGGAAATTCTATTTCATATTCTAATGGGGAGGTTTCTGTTCTCAGCTGGAGTTCCTTTGGGAAGAATTTAATTATTAGGGTAACAGAGACCAAGTCTTTGCTTAGATAAATAAAAAAACAAGTCTATCAGAGACAGAAGATTTCTTTGTACTGCAAGTTATAATAATACTTTGATTTTACACATCTCATCATCTAGTAAAATGAAAATTTAGCAATTAATCCCAGTTTGATTGTGTAATCAATATTGTCAGCCAACAATTAATACATGACATTTGGGACACCTACCGTATGTTTTGTGCTATGTTCATTATAGGACTGTAATTTGTTTTGAAAATTTATTTCTGTAACATTTTCAGTTTTGTTATATGGTACTAGAGCTGATTAAAAAAATCAGCTTCAACAAATATAGGAATAAGAATCCTTTAGCTTTGAGAAGAGGTATATTAAAACCAAGATATAGCAAGGTACAGAGGAAAATACATTGTAATTATGTATCAAATTGTAGCTTAAATTCTAGGTTCTACTTACTAAGATATTTCTCTGGGTGGCATACTTAAAATCCCCTCTGAGCCTCAGATTGCACGCCTACACACTGGGACAAATATGATCTATTATGCTTATTTATGGGTTGTTAAAATAAGCAGAAATATTTTATTTTGTGGTTTCTTTTTTTTTTAGAATTTCCAAAATATCTAAGGCATTTTGCCTTAAGAAACCATCCAGAAAACCAAATGTGGAAGTCTATGTAAATAGCTTTTTCTCTTCTCTAGAGATCAAAGTGGGTTTTTTCAGAAAATCACATCTCAATTTGCAATCCCCGTCATGAAAACAAGCTTCACTCTGCACTGAAAGGATATTGATAAGACGAACTGCTTTTCCCATCAGTTCTGCTGCTTTTCTCATGTTAGATTTGTCGAGCCAGCTCACTCCTGGACACCCCCAAGGATGTCTCAAACCTAACATGTCCAAAACTGAAGGCATTCGCTCCTTCCACCTGCTTCTCATAGTGAAATTAAACAACAGTAAATACTCAGGTAATGACAGTGCTATCGACTTAATCATTTTAAGTCCGAACTTGGTACTCATCTTCGGGTTTACTCTCTCTTTCTCATACCACCTCCCCAGACATACAATCACCAAATCCTGCTGATTTTAAAACTTTCATTGGTTAAGTATTTCTCAAAACAGTATTCCTTTGATCTCATTGCCACTCTAACTCAGACCCTTTGAGAGTGCGAAATAGCATTATAACAGGTGCGGTTTCTACTTACTTAGCTTCCCTTAGATCCTTTATTTCTCTACTTCCAAAAAATATTTTATAATACTTTTCAGAATGGAGCATTTAATAATAATACATTACTCTCTGACTTAAAAATTCTTTTTTAAAAGATATTTTTAATTTTTAAGTAATCTCTGCACCCAACGTGAGGCTTGAATTTATAAGCCCAAGATTGAAAGTCCCATGCCGTACTAACTGAGCCAACCAGACATCCCTCCTACTTTAAAATTCCTAGAACTATTGATGTCCTATGACATGGTGCTTAGCATGCCACATAAGGCCACCATAATTTCACTTCGTCTTGTGAATGAGCACCAATTTCCACCATTTCTACTCATTTTTTTGCTCTCAAGTAATACAGAGGTACTTCACTGCCCAGTAGCTGTCACCCACTTCTACCTTCAGTTCAAGCTGTTCTCTCTGTCTGTCCCCTTCTCTACTAGTATTCTATGGCTTCTGTAAAAAGTTACCACAAAGGTTGTGGCATAAAACCACATACAAGTATCTCCTACAGTTCCCCAGGTCAGAAATTCAAAACCTGTTTCACTGGGTTGAAATCAATGTGTCAGGAAAGCCCTGATCCCTCAGAATCACTAGGGAGAGAATCCATTCCTTGCTTCTTCCTGCTTCTGGTGGCTTCCAGCTTTCCTTGGCTTGTTGCCACATCAGTCCAGTTTCTGTCTCTGTGGTTACGTTGTCTTCTCTTTTGTGTCAAACACTTCTCTACTTCCTTCTTACAAGGATGCTTGTGGTCCCACTTAGGACCCACTCCAATAATCTAGGATAATCTCCTCACCTCAAGACTCTTAATTTAATTACATTTGCAAATGCTTTTTTTCCTATATAATTTAACATTTACAGGCTCCAGATTAATTAGAACTTGCTATCTTAAGGGG